>NW_009209141.1:14434-59224 GCF_000690835.1 Fulmarus glacialis
GAACTCCCTTGGTTTTTTTGCCATGTTTGCTCATTCCTCAGGTAACTATTACTCATTTTCCTGACGTGATGCTTGAGACCCACTGAATGCATCTGGGATGAGTGAAGTCCTGATAAAGCAGTAGGAGTCTCCTCTGAAGGAGCTCTAATCATGATTCCTTTCAGCAAACATTTTATTCCTTATGTCACTGAGTATTTTGCCTCAAGTGGTCAATTAATACAGCTTTTGAAGCAGGGATATCATGCAAACACTTTTGATTCCCTACTACCATATTCAGAGGAGCCTTGCACCCCAAGATCTAAGGTGAAATCACAGATTTAACCCATTTGTAAAAGTCTGCCCTCCTCGCCCTTTTGCATGTGGGAGATAGAACAGCTACAAATGAAGGACGACTCTTGCATATAAGATCACCCGGGCAAAGTATAAGGAGAGACAGGATATAAGAGAGGTCATAGGCACTGCTAACAAAAAGTCTCTGAGCTCACACTGCTGAGGTGAGTATATACCCACAATGAAATGTGCATATGGACAATCATTCAGAGAATCTGTATTACATGGCTACTTATGCCAAATCACACACATGGAAGTATTAAGAAGAAATACAGCAGCAGCAGAAAAACCAATCTGGAATGTACTTGGACTCTGTTTGTAACTTACCTTTAAAAATTGCTCATAGGTTTTCCTATTTTTAAGTAATAGACAAGACACAGACTATCAGAGTCAAGTGCCTGTCTGACAAGTGCATTTTAGCCTCCAATGTTATGTTGACCTGGCAAAATTAACACAAAATTTGATAGTGCAATTCCAATAGCGAACTTCAATCTTAGAACAGCAGAAATCACCTTTTCCTCCATAGACTACAGAGGGTGCTCAGAACAGGCACATAACCTCAGGCAGTCAAAGCAAGCAAACATGAGACTCGCCCAATGGGTCAAAACCACAAATAAAGCTTAATATAATCGAAGTTTTCTCAGCAGTGGCATGCCCAATGTGTGTTAGCCTATTGATCCAAAACTGTCAAAACTGAAGTTACAGGCTGACTACCATTAGTGAACACAAAAAAAAAAACCACAGAGAACCAGGTGAACAAACCAAAAGTTAATTTTCTATTTATTACCACTGAGCAATTCTCTGGTATGCTTGTCCTGGCCTCTTTCAGTCAAAGTTATCAAGTGGGGCTTTTTTGGCCATCCTGGAAATCAGAATATTTCTGATCATTCAAGAAGCTCCAATATGACCTTCCAAACATCAAAATGACAAGAGGAAACAAAGACCACCTGAAGTATATTTATACGTGTAAGTCTATATTATGCACAGGTAGGAAATTCTAGAAATAGAAACTTAAGACATGTTTGAGCCCTTATATATCTAATTCAGTAGTACATGTAGAAAGCAAATAGAAGGGACATTTGATCATCATTTATTAATTGTGTGTTTGCATAGTGTTTACAGAGGTTTTCTCTCAAGCTTCAGGGCTTCTGCTGGTGTACTGCAGGGGTTAAAGAAAAGTATTTTTAATGCGCAAGCCAGCTTCTGGGCTGTTGGTGGTTTTTTCCCCTGCCTTCCTCTGAAGTACAACAGTACTTCCTCTGAAGAACAGACACAGCTAAATACAACAAGGAGCAAGGTGTCCTAGGGCTTCTATAGGTAATCATCTCTAAAGTGCTTGAGTGATGTCTGTTATGAATGCATTCAGGGCTTAGCTGCTTTTCAGACTGGGGAAAAGGGAATGAGAGAGACTCGTTCTTGGCATTTTCCAATGAATGATGAAAAAAATGGGAAAGGAAAAATAAAAACGTACATTTCAGATGTTTTAGTTTTGATAAAGTTATTCCATTGTATTACAAGTAAACTCCTTTTTCAACTGGTTTAAAAAATTCCACACATCAAGTGGCAAAAAATTTTGCCTGTGGCTTCAGTAGGACAGACAAAGAACACAGCAGTAACAAAGCATCAGCTGCCTCTTACCTGCTTGCATACGCACAAATATTATCTACCAGTGGAAGATTCTTTAGAGCTGCTTCTACTTTGCCAAGAGAAACATATTCTCCTGCCTGGAGTTTTACAAGATCTTTTTTACGATCTATTGAGGAAAAAAGGAATTAAACGTTAATTACAGAACACAAAACTTCAGACACTGATTTTACGCTTTTTCTGAAATGTATATATAAATGCCAAAAGGTAAGCTGACTCATGTTTGGTGAATGTTCCAGAAACATTTAATATCAGATTTCCAGACTTTGCATTTTATCAATCTGTCCCTCACATAAAAATGAGACACATTTCAATTCCATGCATTTTCTGCCTTTAGAACAGCGTTTCCTATATGACAGCACTGTCATGTGAATGGACGACAACTAGGATTACGCAAAAGCCAGTGTTTGGCTAGAAGCACACATTTTTGTGCTGTCTGGTCCAGACGCTTAAGGCAGGAGATGCACCATTTGGTGACATTTTGTTATTTATTCCGAGGATAAATCCATATTTAAAGACATAAATCCACGTCCACCTGTTATTTGAAACACAACAGTAGGAACCGAAAATAAAGCCCAAAATTACTTGAGCTTATTGTACGTAGCCCAAAGGCGGCAAAGGTGACTGCAGGGCCTTACCCCCCTAGCTGTGATGGCAGCCAGGAGTACCTCTCCTTTGCTATATACCTTCACGCTGCTTTGTGCAACCAGGCAAGGTAGTTTTGTAGCTGTCTGACCTGTTCGACCAGTGCAAGGCAGCTGCAATGGGACCTAAGATTTTTCTCATATAATAAACCAAATAAGCTCAGTTTTCAGGATTAAAGAGCACGCTGAATCACTCACTGGCTTCAAGAGAGACACCTGGTAGTTTATAGGGCACCTATTTTTGTGCCTACAGGTGTCAAAGAATTATGAGCCTATCACAGGCTTATGTATAACACCTTTACCTTAGTATATTTTTCCCCTAGTTCCTTTATGATAAAGGGAGATTCATATTATAAAGAATGGCAAGATTAAAAAAAATGTTTATTTAATTCCTGAGCACATATTACCAAGAGAGCCCTTCCACTGAATCAAATTCTTGCAAAATTATAAAATCTAAGGCAGCTTATCTAGCTCAATCAGCCTATATTTAACTCTCTAATTACTACTGAGTCTCACTAACAGAGTGGAGTCAATGTTAAGACTGTTTTAAAAGGAAGCAATTGTTTTAAAAATCAGCTTTTAAAACACACAATCAAGTTTACGTTAACATATCAGAATTTCCCTGGGATACATGGAAGGAGTTTAGAGTGCATGCCAAGATACGGAGATTTTTTTTGGTTAATTACAGTATTTAGCAGCCCTGAAAAATGTATATATGTTCACTTGAATTTATTAACTCACCAATAATTTTTAGACATCCATCTTGATGAAACTCTCCAATATCTCCAGTATGGAGCCACCTCTGCCCATTCTCATCAACAGTGAAATCTTTTTTGGTTCGTACTTCATTTTTGTAGTAACCAACAGTCACATTTTGCCCTCCAATAAGAATCTCACCTCTAGGATATGGTTTATCAGTGTTGTAATATCCACCTAAAAGTACGGTTTTTATTAAGTTAACAAGAATTAAAATATATTCCAAAGCAAGGATTCCTATTATTTTTACTATTTAAATATAGAATTAAACACTTTAGTAAGTCCTTAGCCAAAGCTACCACTTGCCTAAATAGTTCAGTAACAGAAGAGGTGGTTCCAATTCTTTTCAGCACATAAACAGCTATTTAACATGTGCATTTACAAACAGTGAAATTCACACACGTGCAGAGGGCAAATGCCACCTCTATGCAATCTTTCTGCCAGGACTAACATGCTCTGTCAGTTTCATACAGGCTCGAATAAAAATTTAAAGAAAAGGAAGATAAATTTTGCCTCATATTTCAGGAAAGAAAAAAAACTGTAAGGTTTCACAGTAGCCCAAAACACCATTAAGTATCATGTATTTCTACTCTACAATACATAAAAGCCTACAGTGAAAGGAAATCATCTAAATACATTCCAAACCTCATTAAATGTATTTTATATAGCATCCATTAAGCTTCCATTCCATATGCCAATTTTAAAATGATTTTATTAATAATAATATTATGAAGACTATTTTCAAATAATTTCTTAATGGCAACAGAAGGTATCATGCGTGCACTTCAGCTGAAGTCTCCTGAATCCAGCACCTCTAAGACACAACATACAAGACCTGCACGCTGTCCTGCAAGAATACTGATCTAAATCAGAAAGAGGTACAATGCTGTATACATTTACACAATATGCATGTATTGGAATATAAGAAATAGTATAGCCAAAAAGAGTCATAATACAACCTAGCCAAAATGCCACTCACATTGATAGCTTCTGTCTAGACACTTATAAATTTAAAAACCACTGAGGAATTTATTTTGCCTTTTTTCTCCCACAAGATCAAACTTTTATAGGTAAAAGTAGCATTTAAAATTTAAAAAGCCAAGAAATAGTCTTCTAATTACTACTACTGAGCAAAGCCCAAGAGAAAAATAGCTATATAAAGTTCTTACAAACACACTATAATTTAATCACATACAGAAATTCTCACCTTCTTCCCAGTTCATTAACTTGATTTCACAACAGACCAAAGGTGCTCCCACTCTCCCTGTAGTGTAGTCCCAAACTAGATTTTAAAAAAGAGCATTTTTCAGGAAAAAATTTTATGAAAACTGATTAGAAAAATCTTATTTAGTAAAAATTAACTACTACTTATTGTTGAACTTTAACTCATAGAAGAAAACTTCCAAGAAAACCAGTGGATCTATCAAGGCAACGCAGATAAAATCCTTATCCTGAGAATAGATGGCTGTTTTTACAGATACCTCCAGTCATACCAACACAGCTTTGACAGTAAGCTATCCATGTGGGATCATGCTTCAGAAGCAGCACAACAACTTTAAATAGTGTTTGCTGGACTCTGAAATAAGTAGCAATATTTCATAACAATTCAGGGATTCTATATTTTGTTTCACTTCTCCGAATTCACTTCTCTGAATTCACTTCTCGATCCCAAACACTTCTGCATCTGGGCACCTTCCCAGAAGAGCATCCCTGGAGACTATGACGTTTGTATTATGGTTCCACTATTTTTTTTTCCAAGCTACTGAAGAAGCCATTTCCAAAGACCTCTTGGAATAAAAACCACGTCACAGCAGTTTGTGGATCACAAGGAACATAATACATGTTATACGATCTGGCATAATCTAGCAATGAACCTTAGATTCTCCTCACATGATTCCTAGGTAGATCACACCATTGCCAAAAAAAAGCAGCTCTGACTGTTCCTGCCACCACTGAATATAAGTGAAATTTTAGGACTAAAAGGCAACTGAAACCACTAAGTTCTGTTATATGACACTAAAATCTAGTGCAGGCTTTTGCATTCCATTTTTTATTTTCCTAATGTCTCAATACACTCACCAAAATCAGAAATAATTTATTCAGTTCAACTGGTAAGTGCAATAATGCCAAGATCCCATTCACATTATTACAGGTTTCTCACAAATGAGAACGTTCATTTTATATGTAGGTCACCAGCTTTAGCACAATGTGTCAAAATTAGTACTCCTACTGTTTTATACATTTATGATTACAAGTAATTCCCAGGATTCCCCAATTATGTTTGGTGGCATACACCAAATTAATAGACTGTCAAAGATGATACACGGAGAGCGCGCAGCACGGATCACAGCACTCAGTGGGATGCACCGACACCAACCTTCCGTGATTGTTCCAGCTCCAGCTGATTCGGTTAGTCCATACCCCTGTCCTACAGGGCAACAGAAACAAATGTTCATAAACCGCTGAGTTGCTGCAGAGAGTGGAGCTCCTCCACAAAGCAGGATGCGAATTTTTCCACCTAGCAGCATTCGTACTTTCCGGAAAATAAGGCTAAAATGCAAAGATAAGAGTATATATTTGTTGCTTAAAAACAAAACAAGAGAGTACCTAATTTTGTACCTGAACTGAAAGTTTCCACCATCTTCAAATAAACTTTTATGGCATTCAAGGAAAACTTTGAAAGACCACTTTTAAGTTGCCTGTGTTTTCAAAAACACAGGCACAGATTTCTAAGCTTGTTTCCACATTCTAATGTGAAGATGTGTTAAATACTTTGAGAACGTAGATTCAGTAAGACAGTAAAGTTCTGTGATTTTCTCCTCAAAAATAATTTAAATAAGCTGTATAAATTTTGCAGTTATATTATCCTTTAGTCTCACTAAAATTGGGAGTTGGACTCGGTGATCCTTATGGGTTCCTTCCAACTTGAGATATTCCATGATTCACTTCTGTGAAAATGTGAAGTCTACAGTTATCTATAGGAATAGACTTCCCATCTTACCCAAGAATTGTGTAAATCCATTATTAAAGTCCTGATGAAAATAATGTAATGAATATAAATCTCCAACAAGTTTCAAATTAAATAACACTCACTTAAATTATATCAGTAAATATTTAAAACCATCACACAAAGTACTGATTTGTTGTTTCAATTTACAGTTAATTACAGACTTGTTCATGTTCGAAGTGTCAACATTAAAACAAAAAGCACAAAAAAAAAATCAGATACTGCTCATGTGGTAAAACTTCGATAAACATTTTTTTGGTGCCATTAAATATAAAATTAAAATTACCTATCGCAGAGCGGGGTAGTGTAACCTTTGGAAATCTGTTCCATTTTGTAGTTGTAGGCCAATATAAATAGATTCCGCTGGAAACTAGTCATTTCATTCACTTTATTCATGACATTTTTGTAGATCCGATCCATAATTTCCTAGTTACATAAAAAGATTAACTTTAACTCAAAGAAACAGAAATCCTAAATTCAGTACAACAAAAAGAACACATGATCTAGAAATTCTAGTACATTTCAGATGACAACCCACTCCCAGGTTGCTTCCTTTTCCATTGCTAAGAGATAGCAAGATGTTCACAGAAACCAGAAAAGCAAACATCTGAGTAGGAGCACTAGTTAACCCCAAGCTGCCTGCTGCCAACTATCTTTATTCCATTCATTTACTATGATGAATAATAGATGACTAATTAAAATGGCAATCTAATCCCCATAGCTATTTAAACTTTGAAAAATATTGACACTCATATGATGAATGTTTATCCCCAAGATACAAATAAATACCAAAAATATTATTTTAAGCTAGCTTAACATCAAAGGTTCTACCTTTTTTATTTAAATTATCATTGCATTAATTTTGTTGTTAAAAATTTGAATTATGAATTATATTTTTTAAATAATTTTTTAAATTATTTCGCCTTCAGTTACTTACCGGGACAGCTGCCATTAGGGTTGGCTTAAGTGTAGTAACATCACCTTTGCTTCCTTTCTTTATTTTAGAGGACTAAAGCAAAGAACAAGTTTACTAGCAGACACATTCAAGATTTTTAACATGAGAAACAAAACGACATAGTACATCTTTCAAACCATCACTTTCATTTAAATTATATTTTAACAATTAAAACTAGTCCAGAGTACCATTCATAACCACCAATACCCTGTTTCATGAATTGTAGAAAAGAAGATTCATTGCAATATTTTTAAGAAATATTACAAAGACCTGATCTGAGTAATTTTTTTTTTTCCCCACCATAAGGGCTTACATCTACAACATACCTGGTCAGCTAATGTCTGAGGCGAAGAGTAACCAATGCGGCATCCATGAGACAGACACACCAGTTCAGCACTCAGCTCCAGAACATGGGCAAGAGGCAAATAGCCAATATAGATGTCTTTTTCCCTGTAAAGAATTTTTAAAAGATAGGTTTATGTTGTACCATTAGAGGCCTCAGATGAGTCATTAAGCCAAATTTACACAGAGCTTACTGCAGAACTAGAGAAAGTGGAAAAATTATTTTGAGCTTGAGAACATATTTCAAATAATGTGGGTTTTGTCTTAAAAGTTGCGTACTACATACTGTAGGTGTAAGGCATGAACAAGGTGTCATGTTTACTCATCCCAAGACAATTAACCATGTATTACGGTTGCAAAGGCAACTCTGTGGACAAGATTAAAAACTGCACCAAACAGAAAGAAACCACAGAATTTAACGCTAACCAAAGGAAGTACTGCTTAGGGAAGATTTCAACCACTCTAGTGCAAGGCAGCCTCACAGGCTTGTGTGTCCTGGTCTTGCCCACATACAGAAGACGAGAGAACAAATGGCACATGAAGTAGTCATGTCATTTAATGCAGTACTGAAAGATGCTCAGATATCAGTGCATAGCATGATGTGTCACAGACAAAGCAACTTAAAAACAGTTAATATTTTACACAGTAATTAATCTAAAATTATATGCAACTACAGGACTTCTTTATTTGCTGGTAAGTAACTGTTGGTACGTACCCCAGATTTGGAATCCTCTCAGCCATTCCAGTTATCCCAGCAATTATGTTGCAATGGGAGATCATAACTCCTTTGGGAACTCCTGTGGATCCACTTGTGTACATGATCACCGCGATATCCGAGGGTACAGGCCTAGCCTGCTGTTTGTTTCCTGTAATTTGTGTTAAAAAAGAGCATGTATAATGTGTGGAGAGCCCATCAGACTGGGAGATCTGATATACTAACATATTTCAGCAGTCATTCCAATATAACACTATGTGACTATTGCTATTACATTTTCCTTTCAGTTAAAAAGATTGTGGTCAAGCTTAAGTGCCTTCACAAAGAGTAGGAACTTCTTTGTATTAGAAGAGCAATACTTAGAGTGATTGTCCTAGTCTACCACAACAACGCTTTTTCTGTTATGTTTCCCATATTCCTGCAGAGGAGAGAAAAATGGGCAGAGCTTTGGCTTCTCCAAAATGCCACTAAGCTTCGCATCCTTAGGAAGGTATGCTGCACTGGTTGCACGCTGCCGCAGGGTCAATCCCCATTTGCAAAGCTACTTTCCCATGTGCTCCCTGGCAGGGGAACAACACGCTGCCTCATTTGCAACACCTGCAGCAAGGCACTGCTGAGCCAACATGAGGTCCAATTTCTATATATATTTAAAGGAAGTTCAATAGCTTTAATACGATTAAAGTGTTTTCTAAATACTTGCACTGAGAACAAGAAAATATGAAAACAATTGTGTTTATTCAGAGGAGAAACTGCATAATGCGCAATATATGCGGCACCACATACACGCTGAATGAGAAGAGTTGAAAACATATTTAATAATTTCCCACTCTGAATCCTGTCCATCCTGCACAATGAACAACACCGAGGAAAAAAACATAAACAGCAGCTCATGTACTTAATATAATATTAATTGAACGTGCTTGACCATAAACAATTCATTGTAGTATTCCACAATTTATGAATGTTAGCTTGACAAAAGATAATGTTCCTTTATTATAGTGTATAGTATATAATATTTAAAAGACTGAAGAAAGAAGGATTAGACACCTTCTTACATACCACATAGATTAACAAATCTCAAGGAGCTAATGAATTATAGCCATAATTTTTTCTGTTGGTGTTGTCTGAAACAGTTCTAATAGTACATAAAACTGGTACATTAAAAAGGGAAAACCATCTTTTAAAGAAATGGAGAGGTCACGATGTTGGGAGCAAACCTGCCATTCCCCTGAACATCAACGGCAGATGGATTAACCACCCATCCTACTCCTAAAACAAAATTCAATCCAACATTCATGTGCCTTCAGTGGTTAAAAGATTCTGAAAACACAAAGAATAAGAACAGAAGAAAGCAACTACTGAATACAATGAAATCTTAAGATACCAGGTTTAGCAGCTGTTCAGAGCCAAGAATAAGAATCTGTTATGATAATAGTTAAAACACCTTCTGAAATTCTGAATTCTAATTCCAAAAATGTTACATAGATTGGAAATAGATTTCAAGATATTTACACAGTAGATCGATACTTTCAGAAATGCAGTAAAAGTGACCGAGTTCTACCAGATTTAAATGGCTATTTTACATTTTGTTATTTGTGAATTTAACAAAACTTAATGGTAGTGAATTACTGATGTCTTTTGCTACAAAATGCACAATAATTTTCTCTGTGTGCTCTGAATAACCTGGTTTTAATATGTGCGATCATAAGAATGCTTTCTAAGTTTCTATCCTGGCCTAAATGCTTATCCTAACAGTTATTCTTCAACATGTGACACTTGTTGTGGAGAAGACAGTTTTTATTAAAAGCATTTTACTCTACTCTGTTGAAAAACAAAACAAAACAAAACAAATTAAAAAAGGTCCAGACCCTAAAATCCAACCACAACCAACCCAAAACACCCCAGAGATTTTATTTAAAGAAAAAGCAACGATAAAAGGTTAATCACTGCATAATTGTTTGAGATCTGCAATTTCCCCAAGTTTACTCAACAGGGTCAAAGTAGAACAACAAATGAGATGATCCAAACAGAAAGAACAGACAACCTACCAGTATCTGCTTTGGCCCCCATAGCTTGCACAGAAGCCATAGTGTGAACAATTACACCCTTGGGAAACTCTGACCATGTTGTTGGTTTGCCATCCACTGTAATAATATGTCGCAGACGTGGAACTTGAGAAACTATTTCCTGTGGAAATGAACATGTGTTCAGAATCAAACATGGGGTTTGTGCTAACAAGAAGGTGGGGGGAGGAAATCTATCTACCATATACATTAAAAAAAAAGCATTGACATAAAATATCTGAGGATTTAAAATATCAGAGGATAAACTAGCTCAAACAGCTGCAAAGCTTGAAACTTTCCACATCTAGATTCACAGGACTAATTGAACTTTCCACTTACAAGTCCAAAAACTTTTCCAACCTTTTACTGATCTGGGTCTTAT
The DNA here is from genome assembly GCF_000690835.1 of Fulmarus glacialis. NCBI lineage: Eukaryota > Metazoa > Chordata > Aves > Procellariiformes > Procellariidae > Fulmarus > Fulmarus glacialis. The sequence continues at coordinate 25,273 of NW_009209141.1, forward strand.
TTCACAAAAAGTCCACAAATAAGACTGCAAAGATTTGTAGAGATAATTGACTTTCCACTCTCATAGAACACTGAGAAGAAAAGGTCCTGGGCAGCTGGTGACACTAAGCTCACATAATTCTTATGTTACGTTTCTCCTTGATTACTATGCTATTTAAAATAAGCACCAGCTAGCAAAAATACAGAAAATTATTAGTTAAGCACTAGTTAAGCGTTTCAAACAAAATGTGAGTTCTAAAACAATTATCAGTGTTCTAGTGGAAGAAGAGATGATTATCACCTCTAGCAGAAGAAATTAATTCTCTTACTGCAAGCTGAAATAAATGTGCATTGTATATATACTGTCATTCTAGTAACTTTAAAAAAAAAAACAGGTTTGGGAAATTCTCATTCAAAATTCAGCAACAGCACACAGTTTTTAATTAAAACAATTCCCTTATGTGAAAGGTCTAGTTCCCCCAAAACACATCATTATGAAACCCATGCAGATTAGTGGTTCCACTTGCGTATTCAATGTGGGTCAGTAAGTCAAAAGTGTTCTCAATATTTAATAAGCTTTATTCGGCACTGGAAAACAGCTCTAACTCTTTGAGCGTAAGTCTTTAAATTTAAGAGCCATTCTCTGCTGGGAAAACATCCAACAATAAATCAGGAGGATGATCATATTTAGCTATTCATATATAGTTCATACATTTTTCTGCTCTTCCCATTTGCTTCAGCTGTTAGATTTATAGACATTAAATCCACCCAGAAACCACAGCAGTTTCTTGGAAAGGTGTTGTTCCAGGCAGCACTGCAGCTCTTCAATAGTGCAAATTGCTCATCCCGTTCTCCAAAGTCATTGACGAGCCTAAATCCCACTGAAGGCTAACTATGTTTTTTTCTGTACATGAAGACAGATCTTATTCTAAAAGAACTGTCTGCCCTATAAAAAGGCAATAAATCATTGTTCTGTACAATGGAACCAGCCCTTTTAACAATAATGAACAGATACACTGGAAAGAGATAGACAAAGAATAGTTTTCTGACCTTCAATTTTGTTTGCATCAATTCTTTACTAGTAATGATGGTGGTCACCTCGGTTTCATTTAGCCCATGTACTATTGCTGGGCCTCCCAGAGTGGCATAGAGAGTAACAACTGAAACAGAAAATGGGGAAAAAAAAAAAAAAAAAGGTGAATCTCTATTTTACACTTTCAAGCATAGTTTACAATAAAGGGCTGAGATTAACCTATTCTAAGTTAGGCAAAACAGTAAAAGTATTTTTCAACTAATATAAAGGTGGTATAGTTTTGTGCTTTAAAAAAATACGTATTACATGGACTTAAATACGGCATAATTTTCAGTTACTCCCAGAAGGAATAAAGAACAACCACTGTCTATGTGACTGTTTACTATTTCTCAACCATTTTTCAGACCATTTTTCAAGGTCTAACTAGAGATACCAAAACCGCATTACCCTATGTAATTCTCTTCTAGATCTACTCTTGTACCTTGACTTTTACCATTTTAAAAATAGGCATCTGTTCTCAGTTTAATACACTGTTTAACAGTCCTCTTGTACACAGGAAAGAAACAGCTTTCATTCATGTGACTTCTCTTTTCAGAATTCAAATGCTCTGTTACTAGCTTTTTACAATTGACTGCTAATAAGAAATTATAACAACATTGTAATACATCATCAGCAGATTAAGTCTCACACTCAGTAATAAATCTGTGACTATCATATTCTCCCATCTATTTAAAAAAACATAATAAAGGTTTAATCATTATAATCATTAGACATTGAACTGACATCATGAGAATACAGAACAGCAAGGAAAGAAAAGATTTAGGAAACTGACTATTAGAAACACTGCCTCCTGTATTTAAGGACAGCTCATTAGCAATAGGGTGTCAAACCACAATTATTTCATATTAACAAATTTTAAATCATGTTTAATTTCCTGCCATTTCTATGAGAACTGCATGAGAAAAGACAGGAGGGGACTGGGGAAGAAAAAGGCAGCTCAAAAAGGTAGAGAGGTATTGCTCTCTCTCTCAAAAAAAAATTTCCTATTTTCCAAGCAGAATCTTAAACAGGGGCATCTCAAAAAAGTTGTAATCAATCAACACAATCATTAATAATAACAACATCAGTGCTGGAAGTTTTGTTCACATTAGGTATCTGAATTTCTTTTGTATTTTAGTCTGGATTTAGCTGAATATTTAAACAACGTACTCATTAAAACAAGACACCTCATTGCACATTAGGGCTGTAACTATACTATGTTCATTGCAGCAAAAATAAAAAATAAAAATAAAATAAAATCAAACTCTGCTGTATTCTAAGATCTGAAATCCAGGGAGTAACTAACCCAGTGCAGCATACTAAGGAAGAACTCAAAGCGGTTTTCTTACACAGAAAAGTAAATAGTTGACCTCTACTTATTTTTTCCTTGTTAAAATAGTCCATCATAGCTCAGAACTGTTGCAGGGCAAATGCACATGCACTGTGTTTTCTTTAATTTGGTGGGAGCAAAGTCCAGAAGAGTGCCTCTACTAGTTCCCACGAGCTCTCTCTACTTACTGCAGTGACCCCTGTTATATAAACATCTAGCAGAAATTCAGTTTCCCCAAGCCAACAAGCACAACCGAGACAACGCACCGCCCGGAAACAAAAGTATAATCTCTGAAATAATCATTTATGTAGTTAATTATTCATCTACAATTAAGTACATCACGGATAACTTAGAGCTATATGACAGAGCCAAAGAGAAAGAGAGATATACCATTTATATGATGGGGTGCTGATGTCATGGAGAGAAAAAACTGAGCAATGACTCTGATCTGTGAAATTCTCACTTCTCCACATTGGCACCTAAAACTTTTTCAGGCAAATCTGAAAGTTTAGGTAATTTTTTTTCTCTCCTTTTTCTCTTGAAGACATACTGAGAAGGGATTATCTTTTGTGTTCATCTTTACACGTGCAATAATACAAGTGAGTCTTTGATATCTGGACTTCTGCTAGGAATACTGCTCTAAAAGTCTGACAAAAAGAAGAATCTCAACACCACTACATTTGCCAGCTAATATACAAGAACAAAGCCTTTCCCTAAAGAAACAAATAGAACTTTTGCCACTTATTTCAATGTAACTACAATGTTAAACTGAGTGTTTCAGCATCCATCATACATAAAAAATAAAAAGCGAAGTATACCTTTAAAGGCTTCAGCCAAATCAATTCTGACAAAACCACTTCTGCTCAAGCTTCAGGAAGGCATGATTGAAAAATGAAACATAACCTTTCCTATTTATTTCATTATTTGATTATACACTCGGGTGTTTTATCTGCCCACACTAGTGAAGAGCTCTTCACACAGATGAAGAGGAGATACTTCAGAAGAAAATCTGTTTTCATGTTAGTACTTTTTTTTCCATTTTTGAACTAGCAATCCCACTCTACCTCCTGCAAACACAAGACTTGGATAGCTTCAAACAATGTAAAGTATTGTTTACAATCAAGCAAGTATTTCTAATCATAAAACCACTTGTTTGTGTGAGTAATCCATAACATAAAAATTACTTTCCCCATTTTAATTCTGTAGTACAAAAGGCATTCTTTCCAACACCAGGCATGAAGCAGATGAACCTGCTCTCTTGGCATCAGTTTTGGGCATGTACCATCAGATTTAATACATTTCACATTCGGAAAGAATGTCACAACACTACCACAGCAGTTAGCTGTTATGAAACTTATATTAGCATTTTTCAGTTTACAAGTCATTTAGCAATATCTTACCACACTACTTCTTCAACATCCTCTGAATGTTATAATTCATTCAGCAAACCGACTACGTGAATACTGCATGATAGTATCATCATCTGCCAACACACAAGTCAGCCAAGTTCATGCAAGATGACATACAGCTTAGATGCTAAATACCACGTCAGACAGTGTGCTGAAGCACGTCTCAATAAGGGAATTTAAAACATTAACCCAACAAAACCAAAAACACATGCATACCATTCTACACACGACATCCATCCACTATCTCAGATATTTTTTCTCCTCAAATTACGAAATCTTCCTAGGATTTGTAAGTGTACTTCACTTCCAAATTAAAAATAATTGATACAAGCCTTTGCATTTTATTCTCAGGAGAGTCACTAGGAATCTAACAGATCCCAAAAGTGATAAAAGGGAACTGACACAGTGTATTATGAGACATAGTTTAAAAGCAACACAGGCATCTCATCTGAGAACAGCCTGTGCAGATCTCTGCTCTGGCAGGCAAGTTGGCAGCAGTCACTCACTGAAGAAACGACCAAAAATATCACTGAACTTAGGTTGGAAGGCACCTGGGAAGATCACCTGCACAAAACAGTTCATTAGAGCAGAGTGCTCAGGGCCATGGCCAGTCCGGTTTTAAGTATCTCAAAGGATGGAGATTTCGCAACCGTTCTAGGCTCCCGTCCCGGTATTTAACCACCCTCACAATGAAGACGTTTGTCCTAAAATCTAATCAAATTATCCTGTGTTTCAACTTGTGCCTGTTGCCTCCAGTCTTATCAAAACACACCTTTGAGCAGAGTCTGGCTTCATCCTCTCTGTACGCTCCCATTAGATAGTTCTAGACAGCAACAAGATCTCAACGCACTCATCTTAATGCTGAACAGACGCCGCTCTATCAGCCTCTTCTCATATATCATGTTCTCCAACTCCTTCAGCATCTTGGCAGCCCTCCACCGGACTCACTCCAGTACGTCACGGTCTTTTTTTTCTACTGGGAAGCCCAAAACTGGGCACAGTACTCTAGATGTGGTCTCACCAGCATGCAAACAGAGGAGAAGGACCACTTCCCTGGACCTACCTGCTACACTCATGTTACCACTACCCAGGATGCTGTTGGCCTTCACTGCAAGAAGGCACTGTGTACTCATGGTTGACTCACTATCCATCAGGACCCCCAGGTCCTTTTCTGCAAAGCTGCTCTCTATCCAGTTGTCCCGCAGCCTTTACTGACGCATGAGGTTATTCCAGCACACACACAGGAATTTGCAATTGCCTTCGTTGAACTCCACGAGGTTCCCAACAGCCCACCGGGCTGACAGGCCCCTCTGAACATCAGCCTTGCCCTCCAGAATACTGGCTGCTCCCGCCAACTTGCTTCGGGCTGTGACCTGCTGAGTTTACACTGACCCATCATCCAGATCTTCAATAAAGACATTAAACAGTACTGGACACAGTAGCAACCCCCGAGGGCTGGCAGCTAACTTTGTCCTGCTGATTACAATCCTTTCAGCCAATGGACCAAGGAATTTTCCATCCATCTTACCAGCTACTTACCCAGTCTCTATCTAAATAGTTTGGATGTACAGATACTACACAAGACCATGTCAAAGGCCTTCCTAAAGTCACAGTATACAACATCCACTGTCTCCTCATCCGCAGAGCTAGTCATCATACAAGACAAGCAGGCTGATACTGAAACGGTATGGGCTAGGGCAGTGCATCGTGTTACCAACTCCACCCTTAAAACTGAGGGAATAAAACAGCGTAAGGGTATACACAAAATAACCACACAGACCCCCAGTAAAGACCTAAATGAAAACTGCTTTATACTCATGAACATATGGCTTCTCAAACTGAAAGAGACTCGTGCTTAGAGCAGAGGGGGGCCATTTAAGACAAAATTTTCTTGTTAGGCTTGCTTCCAAAATCTGAAAAGTCTAATTGATATATATGTTTAGTGTAGGTAGGTAGTAAATCAGGAATTTCTGCACATCTGGCTTTTACAGCCCATCTCTTATTGAAGGAGGGTAAACGTGGCATGGGAGAGAAGAGGCCAAAGCCTGTGAGGAACAGCAGCTTCTAGAGTGCCCTGTAGGAAAACGAGAAATGTCCCCCCCAGAACTTCACAGAACCCAGCCAGGCCGGGTTTACAGTTAGGTGAATGACATATTAAGGAGTGATGACAAAACAGACATTTGAAAACAATGCCTATAGCAAGTTGAGATCAATAGGTTTCTCAGCAAGAAAAATAGGCCTAGAGCTCCTACGCATATCCTCGTGCTTAGGCTCAGACTAGGTTAGGGTATACAGCAGGCTTTCCAGCATGGCAGAGATGTACCTCGGACACAGCTGTGGCCCTCACATGACTCGACTGAAAGGGGAGCAGACTGAGCTTTGCATTTGTCTCTGCCCTGTGCTGTGAAGTGAAGCTGTGCCAGGACGCCTCCAGCCAGTCTGTCCTGTTCTGCCACTCCTCAAAGGCACCTCCAACACAGTCTGCAACTGCCCAGTGTACTCATCCTGCCAAGAAAGCACATTCTCCTCCTTGAGCAGACTCACCCCTGCCCCCACAGTTAGTGGTCTCCACAATAAAACAGCAGAAGCCTAAAGTAAGTAGGTAACTTGAAGTTACAGGATGGGACTAAGACTGTCATGGGACAGAAGAGCCCAGAAGACACTTCTGTTATGGTCACTCCATGAGAAACTGAGGAGTATCATCCAGGTCAGAGAACCTAGTCTCAGTCCACTGCCAGGGTTAAAGATCCAGTTAGTGTGTAATTAAACCAGATAATATGAATGAGAGTGAGACTGACTTTCAATAGCTCACCAAAACTGAACACAGTCTTAATGTTTCTGAAGTAGGACTCAAGCTTGTCCTTGAGCATAGCCTCAAATCAGCATTCAGGTTACATCAGGATGTATTAAATGACATGCAATGGACTATGAGAAAGTCAAGAGATGGCAAGAAGAAATAAAAATATAAAAATATAAAAAAATGTACCAGGCTCAGCCTAAGGTTTGAGTTAAGGAATGACTTACAGTTTGGTGAAGGAGTTACTAAGCAACGTTTTAATTTGAAAGAGCTGTCCAAAATATGTTCAGGACTTACTCATTCCTTTTCACTTTTTAGAGATAACAATACGATAAACTCTAATCAAAATCAAAATTGAAGAGTTGACAAAATATCCAGTTAAAACAAAACTTACAGGCACAGATGAAGGTTTCACATCAACTCCTGAAACTGAGTCAACGAATTCATGGGTGATTTTTGTTTGTTTGTTTTTAGAAACTTGGGAATCTCTACTGATTTGAAATTAAAAGAAAATAAACCTCTCACAAATTCATTGAGCAAGATATACTTACTGAAACCATACTCCAGCTGCAAACATTTCTCCATTCAGTAAGGCAAAACACTACGAAGTGCACAGTCTCTACTTTATGCAGTATTTTTATTTGTAGTTTTAAATGCTCCGTATAAACTTTATGTAAAGTTTTCTTAGTGTGTAAAGTGAAGTAAGAAAAAGGTTTGTTTTCAGATTGCGTTCTAAGATCAAAAGACATAAATATTTTAGGAAAGACGCATACTTACGCTGGTAGTTGCACATAAAACAGGCCTGTGCTGCAATCATCCACTCAGCTCTAGTCTCACAAAAGATAGCAATGTTAGTCTTTGGTTGCTGACCCAATACTGCTAAGCCATTTCCAAAATTAACAGCTTTAATGTATACATCTTCGTATGAAAGCCAGGTGTACTTGCCAAGGATGACCTAATAAGAATAATAAATTCAATTTAGAAAACTAAAATCCTTAACACATGCCCTACTACATCTTTATCCACGTGAAGAAACCACAGATGTTTGAAGTAGAAGTTGCTTAAATTCTAAAACCCATTTATTCAAGATAACGAATAATATTCTTGCCAAAACCTACAGGCACTGTGGAAGTTCCAACACAAATACTGCAAAATCTCCACACATGTTATCACCTCAGTTTCTGTTTTTTCACATTAGGAAAGCACATGATTCCCACCGTATTTTGTAGCTTCAGAAGCCCTCCGAAAGGCTGTGGTTATCTGAACCATATGCCTTCAGATTTTCTGCAAAGGTTTGTTTTATTTTAAATAAAGGGTGACAAGCACTACCTAGTACAATACATACTCTATATTTGCTTTCTTGGATATTTGAACTACGATTCTCTTATACAAATATGATACTTAGGTGTTCTTTCTTATAAAAAGAAAACAAAAAAACAGGGAAACTGGAATCCAGAAAGCAGTATATCAATGGGTTCTCAGTCAGAAATTTTGAAACCCCCCTCCCTTTGTTTGTTCTGAAACAAATGTCAGAGGAGTAATCTTTTTGCCCTTTTTGACTGCTAAACAAAAGTGGGACAGAAGACTGGACTGGAAATTACTGGCAAATCTCAGTACTGAAAAGTCACGTGGAAAAAGTTAAGCAATCTCACTTTTCTTCTATGTGGGAAAGCTGGAGCACAGTAAAATTGGATTTGAATTTACGGTTCACTATCTGTCATAGATTTCTGTGTGTGCACTTGCACCTTACAGGACTATTTTCTCACTGAGTGATGGGTTATTTCTTTGATGACATCCTAGAAATTTTCATATACAGATATAGGACAAAGATGTTTTGCACTGAGAAACCAGACTCAAATTATTATACCTTACCTGTCTACTTATACAAGCACCTTGACAATTTTGAAAACTAATTTTTATTAGTCAAGTATTTCAGACATTTCCTTTGGCTACACAGCATTAGTAATAAGTGCAAGCAAACGATTAAAAAAAAAAGCTAGGAAAGCAAACTTCCTCCTCCTCCCTCCATTCTGTTTTCCAGATTTCATTTATCAACTTAAAATAAATTTCAAACTGGTGGGCTGTAAAATCTAACAACTTTTTGGCATGTAACTACATTTCTAATGAGTCTGTTTCCACATCCTCTTCCTTAACAAAATGAATTTGAAAATCTCTCTCAAACTCTAATAGAAAGATAAAATCTAATAGATTTCTTTTATCAAAACACTTTTTCAAACTGCTGAAGTTTACTATTGGGTAACTGAGTTGTACCTACTACAGCCTTGCTGCATATTGCTCATTAACTTACTTGCTTAGCAGGACAAACCTTTCTAACTCAGGACAGGTATATGTGCAGCTGCTTGCAAATTTCACAAATGCTTTCATGGGAAAGTAGCATTTAACAAAACCAAAAAACAATACTTGCCAACAACAGCAATACTTTGCAATTTCACTAGAAAATAAACACAAATATCTGCTCAGGTTTTCCTGCTGTATTTACAGAAACTCAGCTTCATTGGCAAATAGCCTGTTAGAGTGTCAAAAACCTTACTGGAGAAGAAAGATCACACTGACTTTCTCTGCTGTAACCGGTGAGAGCATCACAGCAGACCTGCCGCCTGAGCACAGCCGCAGCACCGCGGGCAGAGGGCTCTCACACTACCTGCGCTCAGAGGCACGGCCCCCAAGGAGAAGGACCTGGGAGTTCCTTTCCGTTTCGACACACCAAGATATTTCTGGTGTAGAAAACTTTTACTGCTTCCAAAAAAAATATTGCACCTCTTCCTGTCCATCCAAATTTCAGTAATTTGGAATTTTAATTCCAATTTGGGACATTTTTCCCCCAAATGCAGTATTTCTGGCAGACTTGGAAATTCTTGACAAGCACATTAGTTAAAAACAATTTACAGAAATTAAATCGGGCGACACCCTTTCCACCATTATACTCTACCTGCACAGCGTGGCCTCAGGGATGCTGCTCTCAAATAATTAGGCCAAAAAATACAAGCAGATTCTTGTTACTGTTTCTGGTAAGTTTGTCAATCCGTAAATGAACGGGTTTTGGTAATTTCCACCATTCACTACATATCTCATTAAAGTTGAAATAATAAACATTAAAGGGTCAAAAATGGATCTTTCTGAATAACACTTGTGATTCTGATTTTTTCCCTTTTTTTTACTCTCTTAAATGATTTATCCTCATTGCTTAAACAAGTTTGATATAAAGTAGTGAAAGAAGGCCTTACTGGTGCTTTCCTTTCTTCAGAGGTTAGAAAAACCACAGAAGCACTGTTAGTTATAGTTATTTTTCTATATATAGAAATGTAGTTATATTTCTGAAGAACACTGATGTGTGAAAACAGATGAGTCAATGCAGCTATTTGGACTTTTACTTTTCCTACTGCCTTCCATATATTTAAATTCCCACGTTCCCTTCCTCCCCATGCCCTGCCTTTCTTCTCTATTCCCTCCCTATGACATACTAATATAGTGCTTCTGTCTGTATGTCCCTTTCTTCTGCATTTCCCTATGTGCTTCTTTTGCAGGACACAGAGCAGGTTATGGTCTCTCTCATCTTTCCTTATGTTTGAGTATGTCTCCAAATCCATCTCCCTTCTTGGCCCTTCCCTCAGTAGCTTCCACCAATATTTTCCAATGTACAGTTTCTGCTGTAGATAGCTGTTAAGACTGATGTTAAGTGCCATAATCTTTTAAACGTTCACACACGTTTAATTTTACAACTTTCAGACGTTATTTCTGCTAGACAACTACTTACACACGTAAAGAAAGTAACTGTCCAAGAGTTTGCAAGAGAAGGGCCGGGCCAAGAAGTCAGGACTATTGAGAATTGATTAAACAGACACATAAAACCAAACACTAAATCAGAAGAGACAGCACCTCTGAATATTTACTTCAAAATACTACATTAAATAGAAAAATACTGCCCTCTAGTGCACCAGCTTTTAAACATACTTAAACTGCAGGTTAATAAAAATATCTGAGTGCATTGGAAAATATTATTAAATATCAGTACTGTATTAATATTTGGAAATCCAGCAAAGTACAGAGACTGAATACTTGCAGCATAGGGAACATTTCTTTAATCTGGATTTTAGGGCAACCATATTCAAATTTTTAGTGCGAAGGTATCATAAAATGTTCTCAAAAAATCTGCAGGCATGTGCAGAGTCATTAAACTACCTGATCCCAGTTACCTTCCAAGGTCTTCCTAAAAGTAGCTTATAAGGCTTGAAGAACCTTGACTACAATTTGGAAACCAGCGATTACAAATTAAATACATTTCCCTGTAGAAAGTATATTAAAAATAATACAAAGGAGGTTATTTGAAATGTCCGTTTTTGGCCTTTTTCACATGAAAACATGGATTGCAGCTGAACACTTCTGAAAAACCCCACCCTAAAATATTATTTACATAGCACCCTATGTTTTTCAACATCATAAGCTACTCTTTTACTGCTCAATGACTTGGCACGGCAAGAATCTTCCTGCAACTTCACAGTAAGTTTCAGTATCAGCTATAATGAGTAATATTCTGAATTCCCAAGTGCTTGCCCATGCGCTTACTGTTTCACGTACTTCTCACAGGCTTTAGATGCATCATCTTCCCCTACCAAAATCGTGTTTACTTTTCCCCACACGTCTTATTTTTTATGTTTCCATTAATTCTGTTCTTGGTTACAAACCCTTTTTAAAACAGAACAAAACAAACAACCCCCAAAACAAACAAACAATCCCCACAAAAAAAAACAACAAAAGAACACATACACAAACAAAGCAAAATCCACATACCAACATATATAAAAGCAAGCACATGACAATATAACCTTTAACTAAGATGACATAAAATAATCAACCAGCAGAATGAAGTTCATGTTTTGGGCATCATAAAATCTAAGCTCTGCTTAAATTAATTAATTTTTCCAATTAATTACATCTTAATCTCTGAAGTATTTTCAACATTATTTTATCCTGACTTTATTTTATCCTGACTTTATCCTGATTCTATGATTCTATGAAATATGTATTTGATGAAATTAATACTAGGTATGCTCTCCAACACATGTATGAAAGGACACTACAGAAGGAAACAGAAAAACTACCTATGAAATATTATAAAATACAACAAAGTAAGCAGAAGGAAGTATCTGTATTTAATTAACATCCATGAATTCCTGCTACTTTGGCAACTACACAGGAATAAAGAAATCTTTTGAACAATATAATATCATAAAAATTCAAGAAATTACAGATTATCTGGGATATCATTATTCTCAGAATAAATTAATGTAGTATCTGATCTTAAAGATGTTAAATATCTAGCCTTAAACAATTTTAGCTAGAAGGGCGAGCACACTGAGTTCTCCTAAGAATCAGAAGCTATTTTACTTTTTTGAGATATGTATTTACCCCATTAATGAATCATTAATTGGGCTAATCTAGCCCATTGCAATTTGCACAGAGAGACATCTTCTAATAGGTAATGCAATTCAGTACACAGACCCATGATCTACATTCAGATCTGCCCCCAACTTGCAGATGACCTCAGAAAAATGCATCAATCATTCCCACCACTGTGTTCAACTTCTGAAAGGGAAAAAAAAATTAACAAGTTTTGCAACTCCTGTAAGGTATAGAATAATATGCATTACATTTAAGAATTTAAATTGTCAGGCACCTTTTTGAAAAGTTGCACCAAATAAACCTCAACAAGTTGCCTTTACTAAAGAGAACCAGGCAATAAAAAGATGCATGTTATGAAAGACAAAAATCAAAGGAAAAGAACCCTGACATTTAGAATCAAGAAGGTATTTTGTGAAATTTTCCAATTTTCCTCACTTGCCAAAACATGCTATGAGGTATTAAGAAACACTGTATTTCTTAATGGAAAAAAAAATTTTAAAGTAGACTTATGTGATAATGCCACAACTTGGAACAAAATACCATGAGGGCAAGTATGGCAATCGACCATAATGAACTGTTGTGTCAAGCTTAGACAAAAATACCTAACTTAGGTAATTTCTAAGTCGAAATACTTAGAAACAAGTAATTTAAGTAGGTCAACATCAATATTCTTCAGCTTTCCAATATTCAGAACATTTTGCTTGCATAATGGCAAAGGCTAAGACTCCTAAGTTCTTAAGCCTTACATTACTAATTATGTTTAAAAACCAGGGCACACATCATGGGCAGCCAAAATTCTGATTTGTGCTCAGAAGCCCACTTTGTATAACACGAACTTTCTGTTTCTTTACAGGGCAATGAGGCAGGAAAACATCAAGAAAGATTAAAGGTACCCATTTCTCCCAGCATTTCCTTCATACTGAAAAATTAACTCCATAGCTGGGAGGAAATTTCACTAGCAATTAAAACTTCTACAAAGACTTTAATAGAACTAAACTTTGCTATGTATTGTGGTATTAACCAAATTCTACTTTAAACATTATACTCCTATATCATAATTAAAACTAGAAGTATTTAAGGAATCCTTTATTGTATGAAGTGATACATTTTTCTTCTGCAGGAAGGCTAATCTTAACTAAAAACTGTCTTTATAGCGTGTGGTTAACAACTTCTAATACAGAAGTGCAGACCTCTAACACATATCCGCACATACACGCGTATCCTGTTAATGGTATCTGGACTTGCTTCTTCAGGCAAAACTGCATTTTTAAATGCCTCTGAACAAATACAAAGCAGCAACTGACAATACAGGCCTGAACTTACTACAAAAAGTCAGTCCCTTGAAACAACATAGATTGAAATTACATCTCCCTCACACACCATGATTACAGATTAGCAGAGAAGTAGTTCACCTTAAAGGAGAGTGAAAAGGGGAGGCGGGGGAAAGACACTCCCAATTAAAGTCTGTGCAATCCTTTTCCAAACAAAAATTTCATTTAAGCCCTGAATTCATAGGGCAAAACAGTAAATCCTTAAGTTACAATTAAGTTTACTGGAAAGGCACATCTGAGTATAGGCATCTAGTAATTTTTCTACATTTATCGGATTATAGTTCAGAATACACAAAAGGGAGACTTTTTTTTTAATTCACCTAAAAGGAAAACTTTAAAGCCAGTTACATCATCAGCTAAATATTAAAAACAAATACCTAAAACATGTTTGCGTTTTTTCTTTCGCTGAAACCATAAAAAAGGATATCTACTCAATAATGCAAAAAGAAGGTTTAGATTTGTTTTAAATGCTGAGTAATAGAAGGTTGGGAATTAGATAATTTAACTCTTTTCATGACTACTTAACCTAAGTAGAGACACTTATTTTTTCCCCCCGATTTGCTTTACTGGACTAGAAGTGTTGCAAAAGAAAGTAAACACACTTTGAAAAAATTCTTGAAGGCAGACTGCAAAAAGACTTACCTTTTTAAAAACTTTTCCTGATGGCTGGATTTCATCTTCCTCTTTTAGGATTTCACGTGTTCCCAAGAGTTTTTTGTCCTTAAATTTAGTTTTAGCGTATTTAAAAACTTTGTCGAGTGTATCACACCCAGGATATAAAACTGAAGCTAGGCAATGTAGACTGTTAACAGACCTGTATGCACCCCCAGGCTTGTTATTCACAGGTTTAGCTTTAACCTGCTTGGCTTTTGCTATAGCCTGCCTTGATCCTGAAAATATGTACCATGGAATGTACGTTACAAAGGAGTACACCAAGATTATAAAGTTTATAAGCTGCAGAAGAACAGGGTTGATGTTATGCTTCAACTTCATTTTGGCTGCTTGCGAAGGTTACAAGGAAGAGTTCAGAAACATGGATCGATCAGACAGGGATCCAAAAAGATCTGAAAAGAGAAAAGAAAATGTTAGTGGTAAACTGTATAGCTGTTGGCAAGAGGGTTATTTTCAAACATATTACTGCAATCCATAACAAAGTAGGTCTTTCTATGCAGAAATTAGGCTAAAAGTCTTAACCCCTAACACAACTGAAACAAGACACCAATACATGAGGAAAAACTCTTCCATTCCCATTTAACAGACTGCAGTACTTACTAATATTTTTATTTCTTTGGATACAACAAAACACAAACACAGAACCTAAGGAATTCGGGACCTGGGTTTTTAATTAAATGACATGTGAATGGCATATATTTATCTGAAAATGTTATGTACAATTTAAAAGATTCTCTCCAACCACATCAGAACACCTACAGGCATATCTTCACTAGCAATCTTTATGACCTTTGGCTGTAAATCATCAACCTCCATACAAGCCCTAAGAACCTAAGTAATGCCACCGCTCTGTACGTGGGAATCCCGACCACTAAGTTTATTGAAATGCTTTCCAAACATTATACCGACTGGGACACCTACGTAAGAGAAGGAAACTGTAACCTTCCTCCACAAAGGCCCTATATGCGACAGAACTTTGCTGGTTCTTTTATTCCTAGGGACTTTCCATCAGTCCCATGATTTCAGCCTCAGTACCAGTATGTAATGGGCACACTTGTTATGTAAACAAATATGACAATAAGTTAACTAATATTTGGTAAATACTGGAAAATGACTTAGAAATATCCCCAAAATCCTAGCAACAGCACTATGAAGAGATATGTGACTTTTTCCAGGGTCCCTAAGGATGCCAGGATATACCCTTTGACTTTTTTTTAAAGCATCATTTATCGTATCTAAAGAACACAATAATGCAACTTTCTAATGTATTCTACTGTGGAGGCAAGAAATTCTGCCATCTATCTAAAAGATTTAAAAAAATAAACAAAATAATTAAAATCATTATGGAAAACAGGGACACTTGTCAAAATGGCTGAAGATTAATTTCTGCAACAGTGAGTGAGCTACCAGTTACAAAAATCAGTGTTTTGCGCATAAAACCAAAATAAACTATAAATACACTTCACTCAGTTAACTCTTCAAATGCATTGATACAACTGTATTAAAAGCAATAGCATAAGTCAAGCAACTAATAATGATGTCTACATAAGATGCATAACTTTGATAGTTCTTTCTAAATTAAGTAAATTTTCATTCATAAGATACAATGTCAATACCATATTATTCTTTGCTGATGTCTTACATTCACTGACTCTTTGAAAACTAATGAAAAGAAATTTTAGTGAAAAAGTAATGTTTAAATCGTGTAAGATCCTTCAGTAGTAATGGAAAGAAACCTTGCTTCATGAATCTTAGATTTGTAGGTCCTTCTGGGAACAGATCAATCCAATATCCTTCATTTGTAGGATAAGATTAATCCCATCTTTCTCTAAACCATACAATTTCTTAAAACTCCAAGCAAAACTATTTCACCATCAACTTCTTCCCTAACAAGCTGCTGTAACCTCATCGTTCACACTGCATCGTTACAGGCAGTTTGAATGAACCAAGCAACATCAAGGTCTATTCTGCAAAGCATCCAGAGACGCGTATTCAAATAAACATAGGAGCTCTTCACAGCAGGGACTTACTGAATCAAACAGCAGAGGGGGAAAGGGATTTAAAACCTAAAAAAAAAAAAATTGAAGCGTATATATTTCAATTTTCAGACCAAAGGCAAAAAGCAATGACAAAAAAAAAAAAAACCACCTTAAATAGGCTAAAGGGCAAATTCAGTAATCATTTGAAGAGACTTATGTTCTTAGGTTGTCACTGAAGGATACTTAATAGAAATAATCATGTGCCAGCCAATAAGCTACTGTGGTGCAGAAAACTTATGCTTTTGTTGATAGCAGCATAGAACACAATGTTTTAAAGCTGAATCCAGAGTTCACACAACAAAGCTTTACCCATTTTTCAAAAAGTTATACGTTGTACTAGAATTTTGTCCAGCCCAATTTGGGGCAGGGTGCGACACATTTTTTTTCTCCTTGTAAAGCTGGAGAACTTCTCTGTGCCTACAAAGTAGAAACAGAATTTAACCAAACACTGCGACAAGCAAAAATGAAGGCAACTGATTTAATACCTTTTGGAAAATTTTCTCCAAAGAAATTACCTGTCTGACAAACAATTGAGCCTGTCCAAAAATATTCTGTCTGGGTTTCATAACTTTCCTTGGCTAGAGACGCACTGAGCCCTTCTAGAATAGCAGTTTCCCATTTGATTTTGCAGTTATCCCAACAGCTTTATTCCTACCTCAGAAGGAGAGAGGAACCTTTTCCACCATTTCTAAAATAACCACACCAAGGTCTCTTGTCAAGCTCTCTCTTCTGGCTTACCTGAAGACTTGCACATAACCCCCAAACCTGGAAATGTTTGCTTTGAATTGCAAATCATAAATTGTGCTATGCCCACCATTTCATAAAGGCTGCATCGCAAGACAGGGTCTAAGGAATACTCCAGGACTAAGGGGAAATATTTTGGAATGTCACCCTGCTTCGGTAAGCTTCCAGCTCTAGAACTCTAGTCTGATGTACATCTGTTACCCTGAGTAAATTGCTAATTATTTCAGTTTCTCCTTCAGTAAAGTGAGGCTGTTACAACACATCTATTTCGAACAGGTTTTTTTCAAAATTAACACTTACAAAAATATTTTTTCACTTAAAATGCAATTTTTTTAAGGATAAAAAAGTGTCTTTTGCAAATGCAGTTTCTTGTCTTAAAGGCCAAACAAAACCCCATTTTTCTTTCTTTAGAATCTTGTAATTAGGAAATAGCAAACTTTAGCAAGAGAGAGTGCTCCTGTGCCAGTTTCTAACAATTTGGCAATTGATTTCAGACTGTGATATTTACAGAGCATCTATGCTTGTAACTAATTGTAATCATAATTACCACTGTAATTGGGAGTGAGAAAAGTGCAGTCCCTTTTCGAACAAGCAAGAAAAATATATTCTACTATTCTCATTAGAACGATAAGTTCCAATATCTTTGTAGGGTGATGGTTCTAAAGAGAGCTGAGCCACGACACAAAGGAAGTTTCTCGGTGGCAACGTAAAAGCTCCACCTCTTTCCTTGTATAACTGAAGAACACGAGATGCATTTTAACTCATCATTTCATTTAGTTGTTTGCTACGTTGCCAAAGAGAAAAATTCCAGGTAAGCAACGGAGATGCATTGTTTCAGCTTAAAATGCCTTCATTGAACAGATTTATCATTGCCATTCCCAGCAGAACATCGAAGTCAGCTAAATGGATCACTAAGCATCCAATAAAAAAAACATTTTGATGACAACGTAGAACCTAACTTGAGACTCAAGTGCTAGCAGTAAGACAATTATCTTTTTCTTTTACTACAAGCAAAACCAATGCAGCTGAACATGACAGTACATTTTGGTTTGTTTTTTTTTAATAAAAGGTCATTTAACCTCCCCAAAATACCAGTTTTAATGACATTGTAAAAGAAAAAGATTGTTTTCGTTAAGATACAATGTTTATATGTGCATTTTTCTCTATAACAATTGCTATTTTGAACCTGTAATGTATGGTATTTTAAAAACTCAAAATGAAATACGTAACAATCAATTTACAGAACTAATCTGAAAATGAAAAGTTTTAGGGAAATTTTCAAGGTTACATGAAGTTGAAAGGCTTGAAAGGGATGCACTGTTTGCTGTTTAATATTCTGCCTTTAAAAAGTACCAAAAAAAAAACCCTCTGAAAGACTTAATGAAATACTATATTGGGGCTTTAAAATTTCATTGAAATACAATTTGTGGTCACCTTATTAATTTTGGAAGCATATGCCTGCTTTTGGCCGAAAAAAGAGGGTAAGTAAACTCAACATTTTGGGGCAGGGAATGGAAAGCAGAGGAGAACAGGATCCTGTGCAGTTTTAGTAAGTATTACACAGACTATGACACTGCAAGAAAGTCCACTGTCTTTACAATACCGGAATTTTATTCTTAGGTAACTCCTGCTTAATCACTGACAAATAAAAATACATGACATGTGAAAATATCTTTAACTTAGTGGTTTGTTCTGCAGATTAGCTAGAAGCTCTCAGGTTCTTACAGAACATGCATCCATTCTGGTTTCACATAATCCTGTCGGGGTTTTTGAGGAATCAGTGTTCAAACCCTGACTAGTGATGCAGGAAAGGCTAGCAGATTAAATCCTGGAGGAAACAGCTGCTAATTTATGCAAGAATACAACTTACAGAAAACCTGTGTAAACGAATGTTTCTGCACAGACATCATAGCCATTCAGTTCATATGTAATTCTGTTTCATGAAGCACTCATCAAACGGGAAAGGGTAAGACCACAAGTAAAAAGTTACACTTTTTTCAACAGCATAGAGAAGAAGCAACCAGCACACTCATTCATGAGTCTGGAGAAGTAAACCAGCAGTTTTCAGGACTGATCCTGCTTAATACATAATCAGTGATTTGGCCTGATATACTACTTATACTAATACTGTTATACCCTTTAGTTTCAGAAGAAAACTTTTGTTAAATGAGGAAAAAAAAAAATCCTTAAAGGAATGTGTTTACTAATTGACCTGCTTATAATAATTACACTACAATAAAAGCATGAATTAACAAGAAAAAGAAACCTTATGCAACTTCTCATCGTGGCAGGTACAGGTACAACAGCCGACACAAGATGTTGCCGTCTCAGTTTACTCAACAGGAGCTGTCACAGGCAGCTGCGCGAAATCTAAAAATGGAAAATCCCCATTAAATACGGCAATTATAAAACACATCCTCCGTTCTTTCACTTGTCTTTTATAATAAATAAATAAAACCTTTTGCTCATCTAATACTGCACTGTGAGTCTAAGTCCACTACATCTAGGTTGAAATAAAGCCAACTGTAACACACAACATAGTTAGTCATGGTTCGTACTCAAGTCCAGTATAATCAAGTTGGCTGGAAGAGCATTAGTTAAATTCAGTAGCTCATGCTACTCGCCTCCCTGACTAACTCCCCAGAGTCTTTCAGTGTAACACTGGTTCTACCATTTGGGGTGGAAAAAATGTACCTATCTTGGTATATCTATCTATGCAGAGAATGCATTTCAGCCCAAGTAATAAATATTCTTGGACACTTTATAAAAAGACTACATAAAATTGTAATCATTACATTTATTGACTTTGCTCTACTATATATCAAGGTTTTATTTATTACTTTTTGCAGAAAGAAGTCTTACTTAAAAACCTGTGTCAGCAATTCACATTTAAAATATGCAGCAAATGTACACATTTCATACCTGTCTGCAAACGTTATTATTACACAGCTATTCAGTTCTTACACAGACAATCTCTTCTAGAAAACAGTTTCGGTGGATTGACTATTTGCTGCTTGAGGTAAGTAGCCAGGGTGCTCACTGCCCCATTTCTTGACTTCCATGATTTCACATGTACTAATTAAACAAAACCAAACTCAAACCCAGAGATTCCAAGATACCCTTGCAAAAAAGCATTTCTGTCAACAATGTATAGTCGCAGGAACACACATTAGATTTCTCTTATTAGCGAATCTTGCAAAAAGAAATTGACTTGTTAACATTCACAGAAAGGATACAAAGGTTATTTACAGGGATAGGCTTTATTGGACAAAATAACTGAGTATCTTCATGTATTGCCTCATATCTTCATTATAAAAACTAACAATCTGAGTACTCAAGACAATATAAAAAAGCCCATAATATAGATCTATAACTGTATCAGAAATCAGCCTCTACTAGTTTACATTTGGACTTAAAAAGCAACATTAACAACCCTAAACAAGCAGGTTTTTTACTACATCTGGAATTCGCTATTAGAGCTGCCAGTAAAAACATTTGTTAGCATTCAGCAAGTGAGCTTTTCTTTTACAAAAAGAAGAGATCTAAAAAAACCAAATTACTATTATTCCTTTATAAATACTCATGTACTCATCTATATAATAGTAGAAAAGAAAACCAAATGTACACAGAAGCAACAGCCCATGCTTCACAAGGAAACTCCCTTGACTATGAAGCGAGGTAGAGCCTGAGGTAATGAATGGTGCCGAGGAAAAAATCCTAAATATATAGCCATCTAAGCAGAAGATCTGTTTTGCAATATGGATTTAAGACATAGTTATATTTGAGAACAGATGTTCCTCACAGTTACAGCAGAAGTGTTTTCACACACTTCTGGAAACAGAGAGGACGGAAGTCCCAACAAGCCCCAGGGAATGGTGGAAATGATGCGTTGGTCCCCAGAGAAGAGTTGGTGCTCAGCATGTTCTCCTGAATTTGAAGCGACTGCAGAATGAGCACAAGGACCCACCTCAGCTCCCCAAGTCACCCTCCCTGCTGCTTTCCGCAGCAAGCCTCTCCTCCCCACCACCTCCCGCATCCCCAGAAAGCTGCTGCCCCAGGACTGCTCGTGGGACCTGTGTCACTCCCCAGGGCCCAGCTCCCTCCAAGCCATCCTGGTGGTCCCCTCTCTCCCAAGCCCAGCGGTTTCCACGCAAGTGCCAACACTGTCCTTGTCCCCTGCTTGCTTATTTTCCAGCCTCTTTGCCCCTCTACGCCACCCTTTCCCAGGCTGGTGCCTGCTCAGCATCACTTCTAGAGCAAGGGAGACCTTCCGCGTGCCTCTCAAACATCCACAAAGCCCTTCGCTAGGCAGACCTGAAACCCTGTTCCAAAATGGACTGCCTCTATTGAGTCAAGTTGGGAAGAGATCCGCAGCTTTATCTAAAAGGACATCTGCTTGCAACAGGGAGGAAAAAAAATGCTTGGTGCACCAACCCTTCGGTTACCACCACCCACTGGAAACAAACCTAGCAGCGGTACCTTCCTCAGCAGCTCTCCCTGACCATGCAGGGCTTGTTATGGCTTTTAAAAAACCTTTGCTAAAGAAAGATCTAGGAGAACGGGATTACATGGCTGTAAGAGTCTGACCTACACTTGGCTGAGGTCTTCATAAAACTTTTTCAAGCAGGCAGACCCAGAATGAATTTAATTCCCACATCATCTCCAGTCCCTGATTTCTCACTCCAAGTCCTGAACAAGTGATATCTGTCTCCCCCTGGGCTTTGCTCCCCTCGCTGCTACACGTTGTGAACTGCTATTAGCTTGCACAGAAAGACGTATAGTGGAAGACCTAAATTACAACCGATTACAGCTTTTCTCTCAAAAGGACACAGATTTTCTGGACATGGGGAGAATAACTAGTCTTTGCATGCACATCTAGGATAATTTTGAACTACCTTGCTCAGATCGCCCTGGAGCCTCCAGCTGTGACCCACCTCTCGGTACAACCCTCAGTGAATACTCAGGCTCTTTAAACGCTTCCAGTTGCTCTGCTGGGGATCACAAACACGCGCAGGCGGATTCCTGGAGCCACTAAAACACTCCTGCTCCTGCTCACACAACTCGCCCCCTGGGAGGCTTCAGCATAAGCAAATCCACAACTGAACTCCAGTCCTGACGGCAACTCAGTGCTTCTGTGCACGAGCCTGTTTCTGAAAAGTACACGAGGGCACAGACAGACCACATCATGACCTGAAACAAACCAGTTTCCAAGATAAGTGTTTTACAGACCACTGGGGCAGCCAAGGTTGCTCATGAAGTGCATGGCCTGAGGGTACGGTTTCAGTTTGGCTCAAGCATATTTAATGCTGGGCTGCTAATAAAAACAGACTGTTCATCTCCAAAACGTAACCAGCTCTTTAACTCCACTGTACCAACACACAAGTGCCTGTGTGGCTAGGAATGAGTCAGATTAGCTTGCTGATCCAGTTTAAACCCTCTCCTTCTCAGGGCAGAAGGGTGGATTTTCCTTTGTATCAACTTTGGTACTTACTTGAGCCTAGGGTGAGTCATTGCAGGCACCTAAATCAACGGAAAATTAGCACTACAAAAGAAGTTATTCTTCTGCTATCTTAAACTGGGTAACCATGAATAGACGGGCGTTAATGCCACCGCAAATAGGGAACACACAGCTGGAGGAGGAGAGGGAAGGAGCCTGGCAGTCATACTGTAAATCAAACCTCTACTCGGCTGTAGGAGAAGCAAGATCAGCACAGACCGATAAGCGAAACACCTTGCGACTTGGTCCTTGCCAGTACACTGCGGGATCAGAGACGAGCTGTGGACTGGAGGATTAACCTTCTGCTCTCACTACTAATGATCTCACTACTTACTTTTTTTGGAGCCCACCCTTGGTGGTTTCAAGTGCTACAGCCTAAATACCTTTAAACTTTGGATATAGGCTATTAAAATTAAACCCCTTTGTATTTACAGGAATGTTATGTCCTTCACATCTCAATGCTACATTTGTAAAATGATACTCCTATTTCCTTAGGAGGCATGTTATTAGGATAAATGTATTATTAGGTACTTGTTAGACACCAAGATACTATAACGGTAGGAATTACACAAACCAAGGAAGTCCTTTACCCTGAGACTTTCTACTATATTAAGTAAATCTTGAAACAAAGGAAATAGTTTTATTATCTAGAAAAGTTTGCAAAACATTAACATTTTCTTTTCCTCTTAGTAGGCCTATTTACACCAAGGGGAGAAAAAAAAATCACAACTAGTGGTGGCAGACAATAGGGAGACAAATGTGGTAGCACAGAACTAAATTAGATAGAAGTAGTCGACATTTCTTGAGGGCAAAAACTTGCGATTTCTCTTAAATGGATCCCTGGCATATCCACTTATTTCTAAAAAGGTAATGGTAAGTGGATGTTAAAAACAACCATTTTCCATCAACCTCTTCTACGTACTTCCATGCCCCACTTGTATGAAATACCACTGCAAGTTGCAGAAGAGTGAGACGCTCAGGTTCGTAAATCTATCCTCTGCTTTCTAATGAAACAAAGAGTAATATTTATGAGGACCTGAAAGCTAAAGTGACAATCACAAAGTAGACAAACAGCTTTATTTTTCCAAAAAAAATACGGCACTTTCAATGCACAGTCTGACTGCAAGGGCTACAAACTGAAGTTTAAACCTTTGTTACAGGTGAAAATTAAAACTAAATCAAAATGGGTTCAGCACTAATTCAGAAGCAACACTTAAACAGGCACACCTAAAGCTACCATTACCCACAACACAAATACCCTTCCAAGATACTAAAAATCAGCTGAGAACACAAACCGCATTGCAATTCTGCATCTCAGAAATTTTCCTATTCAAAACATTTTAAAACTTGTTTTCCTTAAAGAAGTTAATTTTTAAACTTATACAAGACACATTAAATATTTAATGGATTGATGAATACATCTCCTATTAACAAGAATAATAAAACACAGCTCTAAGATAACAATTGTTGTCAGCAAACCTGAAATCACTTCCCAAGAAATTAACATCACTGTTACCACTAATACAGAGAAGAAAACAGTGTGATAAAAACATTTATTCAAAGTCATTCAACAAAGTAATGGCTATGCCAGGAACACAATCCAGTGCTGCTACATTTGTCTCCTTTTCTTCCCAGTACATAATACTGCTTCCTGGCAAACAAGTGTCTTACTCATTTCAGGCACTTTGCTTATGAGAAGGAATGGAAGCAATGTATTGACAACATCTGATAAATCAGTTATTAGAACATTTAAGAGATGTATTTAATGCCAAACTAAATTAAATATTTTCACGTTTGTGTCAGAGAAAAAAAGAAATTAATGGATAAAGTACCCTACTACTAGAGAAGACCTCAGAGTAACTTTGGTATCTGCAAATTAACTGTCAAAGAGAGACAAAAACACCGATTTCCCAAGCATACTGTTAGATCTTTAAACAACAGATACAAATTAAACATGGAAGAGCACTTAAACAAGAACACCTATACCACTGCACACACAGTAAGAAAAAAGTCTGCATAAAAATAAACCAGAAGCTTCATCATTACCCCAAACTTTGCTATTGGAGAAGTGGAATAACTGCCAGTTTATAACTGTCCAAATTCCTACAATCCAATTGTTCCAATTGTTTAAGACAATCCTCCTAAGTACTTCCACTGGGAGGCAGACTCTGCTTTCCATTTGAATGGAAGGGAAAGACCAGAATGGTTTGATATGCCATTCTCTACTACAAAATACAGCCTTAGATCAGTTCTCTAATTTCTGGGAAATCTGAAATGCTAAGGAGCGAACAGGTCTGGTTTGGTTTTTTTCTTAAAAATCAAAACAGAAATACATGTTCTGTTGCCATATATTCAGTCTGGTTGTGTGCTGTATTCTAGTCATGTATTTGTCAAATCAGAACAAAAATCTAACATAACAATGTCAGAGATTTTTAGCAGTAAAGGCGCTTCTGTTTTTTCTCTAGCAGAAGCTACACATGCATAAAAATGTTCTCATTTACTTTTAGATCAATTAGAGTTCATGTAGTGTGACGGTAAAAATTATTACCCATTATCCTATATTCATTTTTTAAAAAATACCAGGTGGCCAGCTCCAAAATCTGGTAAGCCCATGTATTTATATTGTCTTTGCCTTCTTTCTGTAACATTTCTTCTTTATTCAATGGGCTTTTGTTAGGGATAACCTTAAGCCAGAACCTCTTTAAAGAACAAGCAGCAGATGAATACACTCAAGCAACAAAGCAAATCTGAGAGAACAAAATGATGATATAGGCTTCAGAAGAAAAAGTAAAGGATTTATTCCAAGTCTTTAGAGAAGTTTCTCACAAGAAAAACATCAGCCAGATGAACAATACTTTCAAAAGGAATTTTACAACATATTTCAAAGGAATAAGGATGATCATCCACAGCATGATCAAAGCTATCAAAGTGATAGAGTGGGATGTTTCACTACTTAATTTGAAAGACTGAGCTGTTGACATTTTCAATACACTTTCTCTTTTGAAGGATAAATACTTTTTCGGGTTCCAATTGCTTGGGTTTTGGTGTGTTTGGTTTTGGTTTTTTTAACGTCATCATTGTGTCCAGTCATTTACAGAGATTTACTACCAAAAAAAATTTAATGAAGAAGTTCCCACAGGAACATCTGCTTTTCTCCCACCCCACTTTCCGCTGTGGTGACTGCATCTCCAGAACAGGAGCAATCCCTCTCCTCTGGCCAGCGATGGAAGTCACAAGTCCCTCAAAGGGGACCACTACTTTTTCAGGGAAAGACTACTGCTCCCAAGCCCACGTGCAGGCTTCAGACTGTGTTTTGTAACATTCACTCTCAATATAATGAAGAGATCCCCCACAAGCCACACAGCAGAAAAGCAACAGGAACGCAATTTATAAAAATCACAGACCCAGGAAGCATTGCCTCAAGCCAAGACTTGCACAAGACTCACTGGGCGTTTCATACCTCATGAAGTGAACCTCTCCGCAAGGACTAAGCAAGACATATTGAAAGCAGTACTTCACTCCAGCAACTATATAAATGCAGAAAATAACTTGTGGAGCTTTTCCTGAGCACAAATAGAAAGGGAGAAATGAAATTTGCTCATTCAAAGTTCTGTGAATATGCAATTTTCAAGTACACTTTTAGTAATCTTACCTCTGCCACAAGTTATAAATCTATTCTCAAAAAGAGTCTTCTGTTTCTCAGACTGCTTACATTAGTATCTGTGAAATCCCACCTTCTAAACACATAGGTTTGCAGATGATTGCCTGTGACTCCTAAGCTGTTTTAACAGAAATACTTTGTTTAAGATGAGTTATATTTGAACATATACCCCAATTGTACTGCAATGCACAGAAACTGCCTTTCTCCTCGTATTTTTCAGAACCTAACGCTAAAAAATTCCTTGGCTTATTTAACTCCAGATTTCAAAAAGGCTCAAAAAAAACAAGCTGTGATTTATAAGACACTAGGAATGCTGCACACACAATCAGTAGAAATAGGACTTAAACAAATGTTTCCTAGGGATATTAGCATGACACTACAAACGCCAAGTTGCCAAAAGCAATGTCACCTGGAAGCCACTAACTTAGGAACTTTTCTGCCTTTGTCACAGATGCACAGTCCTGTTCTCTGCAACATCAAAGCTGGCCAAAATGGTTCCTGAACTAAGCACTTCATGAAGTCCAGGGAAGGCTACCACAGAAGCAGGTTTCAGCTGTCACTGCTTCAATCTCATTCCCCCATCTATTTATGGGCAGACAGCACTCTTTCTTCACACTCAAAAAGTGGGGTGTGACCCACGGGGAGTCACACAAAAGCTTAAGTTACATAAAGACTAGCAGGCTCTTTTACCGCAAACCACTTTATAAGGTTTTTATTTCTCTTGGCTGCTCTGAAATTCTAGGGACAGTGGGGAATACAATATCACAAAAGAAAGAAATAGAAGACGCAAAAGAAAATATTTCAAATTCAGAGTTTTCCTAAAGAGCTACTTTATGCAGGTTTTATATCTATACTGCTTGGGGAAATGACTCCTTTGTTCAAAATCCAGCACTGGAATTTATTTAAGTATGGCATAAGGATGCCTACCCTGCTCATTTGAGTTACCATTTTCTAACCTTAGAAGTAACAGAGTATCAGGACAACGTCTCTCCTCCATCACACTGGAACGAATATCCCTTTCTCTGTTTTTATTATTCTCTCTCTTTCTTGTAAGCAAAGCAAGGCAGGATCAGTTATAAACATGCCCAACAATTGTGCAACGTGAAACAAATGCAAAACAAGGACTCATTAAATTAGAAGCCACTTTATTCTATGTGAAGAAGCACTACAGAAGCGTGGTCCTCAGCTCCAAGTCCTTATGTGTCACCCTTAAAACTTACAAATGCAGGTGTTGAAAATCAGAAGACAACATCCAGTGCCCACAGGTATGGACTGGAGGGGATGAAGGTGAGGAGGTAACTAAGCCTCACAGGAGATAATTCAAGTCAGTAGTTCAGAATCAGTATACACATATTATGTAGGCAGATGGAGTTTTTGGCAGAAGGGAATCCTGTTTTTCTATTCAGGGAAAACAAACACACCCTTAGACTCTGATTATGTAAACAGACCAAATTATTGGTCTGGTAGAGCCTTCACTGCTAAGTTTTTAAAACAAGAACATTGACCTTTTTAAAAAAGAAGGGTGCCATAGTACCAACAGCATTTGCAAGAATTTGGTGAATCTTCTTGGGCAAAATTATTTAGCCTGTGTTATACAGATAGTCAGACTAGATTAACACCAGCTGACAAGTTGGAAGTCCAGAATAAACTATTAAATATTTCTAGAAGAAGAATATAAATAAAATATTTCATCTGTTTCATGAGCCACTAACATTTCAAAAACCAAAAGAATTACATCTTGCATTTAAAAAAAAAAATCCCAGAAAGAATCATGAAAGATTAAGCTAATGATGTAATTAAAATATATACAATTTCAACCACTGAACTCTTAGACTCTGTTATCTTAAACGTATACACATCTACAGATGCATAGAAAAAAAAAGTCAGGCTAGCAGATCTCTCCATTTTTTCACACCCTGGACCTGGCCACAACACATATGTGAATGCATAACACAGGATGTGGACAGAATTTTTTTTTTTTTTAAATAAAACTTATTTTATTGGTAAATGACATATTTTTGAAAACAAAAGTTCTCACAAGTTTCTTTATGAATGTCCATTTTAGTTAGCATTCCTGATCAAAAACCCTCACACCACCTTGCAACACCCACTAACAGCCTTGGCTTTGTGGCTAAGACACTCACGTACTAGCTCACGGCCCTGCTATGCTTGACTGGGAAGTGGATTTGTACCTTGTTCTTGAAAGTATTGCATGTTATCAGGTTAAGTTATCTGTGTACATTTTAAGAGAACTAGATAAAAATCTCCATAAGCATCTTGCCCTGCAAGGCGGGGGGAAATCTACACAGTTGTCAGCACTGCAGAACCGGAAAATATTTTCTAGGCATCTCAAAGCTGTCCATTAACAAAATCATTTCTCTATTCACAGCTTCCCTAGAACAATACAGTGCAGCAATACTTCATCAGAACAATTAAACTGCAGCTATAAAAGACTGACAAGCCCTGGCGACAGAAGTTTCCAAGTAGTTTGTGGACTTTCTGCTGCGGAACAGACGGAATCCACATTTTGCCACATAGACAATCAAGCTCCCTCCCTGAGCATTACTGGGACCACTGTCTCCCTCCTATGCCTGTTGCCTTAACTCTCCTCTTCAGCGCTCACCAAACATATAAAACCTTACAAAATCTGCAGACAAAAAAAGCAGATGCATCTCTCTATATAACCACTTAAATCCTCCTGCAAAGCCTCCTGCTTCTCCCCTTCCCTTCTGCCTTTCTCCATATCCACATAATTAAAACACAGACTACTGACATCCTCTTTACCGAACACAAATTACACACACACCCCTAACTTTCAAAAACTAACCATAGATGCTCCACTTTCCACATTTTTCATAGGGTCTCACAGAATGAGACCATAAACTTTGATTTTACTAATGGTTTGGTAAAACAACTGCAGACCATGCTGCACTGTTTCACAGACTACATTCTGATACTGTCTTAAAACTTTGGTTGGTAGAAATCATACTGCCTGTCCGATCCAATAAACCTTATGTCATCATGCACACTGATGTATGATGCTGCACTAATTGCTCTGAAGCCTTTTCGTCAAAAAGCAAAGAACCCATGCAAAACCCTCCTGAGGATGGTAGAGATTTCTCACATGTCTCAGTAGTCAACCTGAACAAAACGAGGCACGTTCCATACCCTGTGCTGGACAGCAGTAAGGGAAAGGCAGAAAGGTCTTTCCTCCAAAGATGCAGAAAAACTGTTTTTATATAGTTTTCAGTTCACGGTATCCTTATGAGTTTATCACAGGAGGAGAGAATGTTCTACACAGATAGTAATGTAACACAGCAAATAGATGGGGAACTGGATCTGGCAGTGCAGTACTACTGCTAGTCTGCTGCTTCATCTTCAGCAAGTCACTTATCTTTATTATCTATTTCCCCCTTCCAGGTCTCATACTGGTTTCATCTAGTAGGTACAAGCATTCAGGGTAAGGATGATATTTACACAGTACGTAAAAAACCAAAGCACTAGGTTTCCAATTTTTAACTGAAATGGGAAAAGGCTTGCAGTTTGTTATTGCTGTTTTCCACTATCAACAGTGAAAATCTGTAAGTCAATAACTTTTGACAATCCTATCCTCCCTGCTTTTCAGGAAACTCACAAAAATGGAGAAGCCAGCTTGTCCCATTTCAGGTATTGTAATTAACTAGCACACCTTCGTAATTAACAAGGCTCATGAACACTGAGGGAAAGACGACTTCCCAATGCACATGTGTTGACAAACTGCCACCGCTGCCGCCACCTCCTTCTCCTCCTCCTCCTCCTCTGGGATTACAGACACTAAGTCAGCACCCTGACTTGCCATGAGCTGCAGGCTCACTTAAGGAACAAGAGAACACATGTGTGAGTAATTCCTTCCCAAAGATCAGTAAAGACTGCTGCAAGTTTTGAAACGGGCTGATTCTAAAACCATTTTGAATTTTGAACAATTTCTTTAATTGATTTAGAAGGTAATACAGAAAGAGATTTGAGCTTCCTTCAGAGAGCTGCACTTTTTTCCCCCCTATAGTCCTGGATTTAGTAATAGCCATTCAGGAGGTGTGATTAGGATATGGCCTTGTCCAGGTATCTCCTTCAACATCCTCAAGATCATTAGGTCCCAAACTGTATCTCGAAACAGAGTATTGAAACTTTTGAGAGCCCTTCAGGCCTTACTACATGGCAAACCCTGATGTAGATCAGGATCTCAGGATGAAGAGCAGTTCTTCCAACTCTAACTGCATAATTAAACAAATAAAGCCCTGCCATTTGAGAGCTCCTTAACATTGGCTTGAGTGCTTGCTATATTCCTCCAAGTATGGCAAGTAACCCTGCACTGCCAGACTGCATGCAGTCCTAAATAAGCGAGCTCAGAAACTTCCACTGCAACTGCTCCATGAGCAGAAATGAAATAGAGCCATAGGACAATTCAGGCAGGAAAGGACCTCAGGGGGCCTCTGCTCAAAGCAGGGTCACCCATGAGATCACACCTGCTTTCTCAGGGCTTTATCCAGTTGGATCTTGAAAACCTTCATGGAAGGAGACTGCACAACCTCTCTGGGCAGCAAGTCCCACTGCTCGACTGGTCTCACGGTGAAAAATGCCTTAATGTGCACAGACCTCTCTGACTTCAATTCATGTCTGCTGTCTCTTGTCCTCCCACCACACACCATTGTGAAGAACCTGGCTTCACTCTCTTGAAAACCTCCCCAGAGGTGCTGGAAGGGCCCAGGTCTTCTTCTCCAGGCCCAACAACAGGCACAGCTCCCTCTGCCTCTCCTCACAAGGCAAAAGCTCACACCTCAAGACAATTTTGGTAGCTCTCCACTGAATTCACACCAGTTTATCACACTTCCCTTGTCCTGGGGAGCAGTACAACTGGATGCTGTATTCTGGATGTGGTCTAACAAGTGCCAAGTGGAAGGGGATAATCGCTTCACTTGACCTACTGGCTGTGCTCCTGTTAATACAGGGCACACAGCTGCCTCGTGCTCGGCTTGCTGTCCACCACGACCCCCAAGGGCCTTCTCAGCAGAGCTGTGTCCCAGCCAGGCTGGCCCCAAGCTGTGCTGGTGCAAGGGGTCACTGCTGCCAGGAAACAAAGCCAGGAAGCCCCCACCTTTCAACAGCTGTTTAAATGGCAAATTTGCTTAGTAATCAGCAGCAGATGAAATGGATAGAAATTGAAGCCAAGTCTTCTTAGTGTTAATACACCTTACTTAGTAGTACTAAGTCGCATCTTAGGGCCATATTCAGATGGCCTAAATTCCACATAAATCCTTCTGCCTCCTATTTCTTATTAGCTGGCTTTCAGGCAGCTCCCCATTCAGCACCTTACATAAATTCTCTGAATTGCTCTCTAACATCACCTAGATTTCTCCATTGACTGAGAAAAGGGGCTTGAGTGGAATTCAGGCCACCTGAACTTAGTCTTTAAGGTCTGGTAACATTGCAGCATCAGACTGCATTATTCCTTTGGTTTTGTCACCATGGCAGTAAGTAACAGTTTGTCAGAACAGGTTTCAGTTTAGTTACTCTTCCACTGGAACATATATTTTTAAAGAAAACGTAGATTTCTAAACAATTCAGGATTCAGTTCTTCCTGCTACCTTCTGGAAATTTACTCCATAGCTGGATCTCCTTGAACAAGAATGCTTTATCCATAGTTCTCTCACATTTTGTCCTGAGCCATGTATGCTGCTTTGTTCCAGCTGTCTTGATGACTCACTGATAAAAATTTGGTCTTTAGTATGATTGTGGCTCAAACCATTCACTGGTCTACTGAAAGGAGGAATAAAAGCCCTACATCGGCACTAAATGTGGGCTGGGGGAATCAATGGCTTTAATGCTCACCAGTTCAGGAAGAGCACACCATGCTTTAAGTCAAGCATAAAGACATTTCCTCTATTTCTTCAAAGACTATCAGTTTTCCAATAAATACCATTCTGACTTTCTTAGGCTTCAGGCTGAACCAGATCTCTTGATTTGATAAATTATTTCTCATAGGCATTATGGTTTTATAACAGTGTCATAAATTGAAAAGTTACACGTACCAGCATACTCAGCCCAACATGCTCTACTCAGTGGTCTTACGTAACTGGGATCCTCCAAGCAAGAGAGATGGAGCGGGGAAGGCGGGAACTACCCATCAACACTTCTGAGAAGAGGAACCAGACTCAACACACCACGGTCATGACACCTCGCTTCAGGACGTTAACACTGCTTTTGTCAAAGCCCCAGAGCACTCCAGATGCACAGGTATGGACAGCCCACCCTTGTCCACAGCTGTACGCTAGATCTCTCTCAAAATATCACAGTACACCAACAGATACACGACTGTGAAATATACGGAATAATATTGAGGCTGAGGTTTATTATTTTCACAATGACTTTGAGTGGAATGGGACACTTGGAGATGGCACAACTTTCAGAACCAAGCAACAGCTTATTGAGGATCAAACAGGCTATTTTAGAATAAATTTGGTAGGTTTGTTTCTCCATAAGGGGTTCTGTTTCCATTAGTAAGAAGCTTGCGTTCCTGACCAGCCAATAGGGACTGGATCCATACCACAGGCTGAACATGTTATGTGTCTCAGAAGTCTTGACCACATAGATCAGCAGATCCATCAGATTCACTCAAATTTGTCAGCCAGCCATCAAAACTGAACATACAAAGCATGAAATTTGGACCTACCTCCTGTTTCTAGGGTCTAACAATAACAAACATGCTGAACAACTACAAGGAAAATTAAGTCTTTCAGTCACCATGTTTAGCTTCAACCATTCCTGAAGCATAAATCCACAGGACAAGGAAGAATTACCAGCCTTAACAATGTCTTTCCTTAATTTTTCAAAGCACACAGGACAGGCAAATACAATGAGATGTGCTTGCTCTCTCAGTGGTGCAGATGGTTATAAGGTCTTATGAATGCACCCAGATGATTATCCTTCTCTTCAGACATAATTAAGACCTGACAGCCCATCTACCATTTCTGACTTTTACTTTTTACCCCGGGGGTGGGGGGGGAGGGAAGGGGGGGAAGTCATATGCCACAGTGAATTTTTGCACAATGAGATACTAAGCCCACTCTGGAGAAAGACTATTTCTACAACAACATAATCGGACAAAAATCCCATTAAGCTTTTTGGTTTCATTTTGTGCTTTTTCTTTACATGATGCTTAGACCACTGTAATAAAAACCTTCATGTCAACTCAAGAAATTCCTTAAGACTTCCATAGTGTTCTAAAGTATTTTGAATAAAAATGAGTGCCCTCACCCTTGACAAACTTTTGAAAGTACTCAAAATCATTTATCATTGGTTTTGCTCTTTTTCACAAATTCTGTATTGATAACAGCACTTTTAAAGTTAGAGAGTGAGGCTATTTAAATACAAGAATTTCACATTTGGTGTTATCAAATCCATTTCATAGGCCAAAAAAAGCCATGTTCTAGAATCTGGTACTTCTAAACAAAATGCAGTACTCCCCATCTTAAAAAAATTCTATACCAGTTGTTGCACATAATTATTACATGTTTTGTGGGGGTTATTTCTTCAGCAAGTTAAAAAAAACCCTAGCAGTGCTCATAAACTACCTTACAACTATTTTTATTCAAGTCACTGTTTCAATTTTTCTGAAGGTTGCTGTTTGCTTGTTTCCCACGGATTTTGTATGGGTCCCACAAACTGAACCTCATGCTGTTTATGGAACTATCTGAAATAATCTTTTAACGCTTGCTCCTCTCCCATACACTTCGAGTTAAGAATGTTCCTTTGCTATCTTTCCCAAGCACTATCTTTACCTTAGGACTGAATCTAGCATCAAACACCTGGAAATCAGAATGAAAATAGTAAAACATGACTGGAAATTCTGATTCATACCTCCTTCAAGTGTGCTGGTTTCACATTACACGCACTTACAGACCATGAGCTGCATGTCGAGACTACGTGCAAACGCACTTTCAGTACAAAAATCTGAGATTTGTGTCG
>NW_009209142.1:0-3227 GCF_000690835.1 Fulmarus glacialis
CGGCTGAGCCCCGCAGCCACGGTGGCGGCACCTTGGAGTAAAAGTATATCAGAAGGGGCGGAAAGTGCCAGACAGAGACAGGACGAGAGAACAAAAAGAACGAGCAACAGAAGAGGCAAGGTCAGAGGAGGAAGGAGGAGGAGCAGAAGGTACTGCCTGGCACCAGACCAGGCATCCACTGCAGCCCATGGAGGAGCCCTTGCCATAGCACATGGCTGTTCCCAAAGGAGCTGCTGCCACGGAGAGCCCATGCTGGAGCAGAGAAAAGATGGGAGAAGGAGGGATCAGCAGAGAGAAACTGCTATGTGCTGACTGTGACCCCCGGTATGCCCTGCATTGCTTAGGTGGTGGAGTCTGGAGAGAAGGAGCGAAGTTGACCCTGGGGAAAGAAGGAGGAGAAGCGTTGTTTTAATGTTTGTCTTTTTGTTTACCAGTACCCGAATCAGTAATTAAACATTTATTTTAATTGACAATAAATTAATTTAATTTTCTACAGTTTGAGTCTGTTTTACAAAGGTAATTGATAAGTGATCTCCCTGTCCTTACCCCAACATGGGAGCATTCTCATTCTTGTTCTTCCTATTTTCTCCCCCCATCCCATTGAGGGAGGGGAGCAAGCGAGCAGCTGGGTGGGATTTTGGCTGTTAGCCAGATTTTTTTTTTTTTAAATTAAAATTATTTTTAAATACTTATTTTTTCTTTTTTTTGTTGTTGTTTTTGCTTTTGGGCATTTGCAAAAATTCAAATAATTCCACCTGCAAGAAGAGTACTCTTAGTTTGGGATATTTTGCATTTGAATAAAAGCATTCCCAAAAAATTGAACCTGAAGGATAAAAGTGAAGGTTCTTCAAAGACACCAAGTGAAATTAAGTCACTGAGAATACTTTGTTACGCTTTGGATGAGCCCCTTGGGGAAATTTCTAAGCAGAGCTTGTGATCCCTCCATGTTCTCTACAGGTTAAAAGAAAATTTAGAATTGAAGTTAATACTCTTTGAACCTAAAATCAATACAAACTAGGAATAACACAGCAGTGAAAAAGTGATTTTAATTCAAAACAGAAAGCAGAACGCATCCCTGGTCATTTTAGATTTAGAAAAATTAATTAACTTTGACACAACTACAAGTGAGCTGGCTCATTGCACGTCTTTCGAAGTCCAAGACAATCATCTTAACAATCATGTTTAATATAATAGGAGTAAATGGAGAAATACATTTGAAAATGTCAGAATCACAATCGATATAATTGACCAGAAAGGGGGGAACAGCTTTGTTACTCCCTTATGCAGCCAATGAAACACTCTATTTTCATGAGACTATCCCAGAGAGGTTTAAATTTAAAATTATAAAGAATATGTTCAGCAGCCTGCAGAAAATGAGATCGAATCCCATTCAATTCCTAGAGTTCTCACTGCAGATAGAAGTTTTGATGATAGACTTTGAAAAAAATAAGGTTCTTGTCCCTGTGAGACATTAACTGATCTCAATTACCTTAAAGCTAATCAGTGTTAAGGATGCTGAAAGTTAATAGTTTCTGATGGAGTA
This sequence comes from Fulmarus glacialis, assembly GCF_000690835.1. NCBI lineage: Eukaryota > Metazoa > Chordata > Aves > Procellariiformes > Procellariidae > Fulmarus > Fulmarus glacialis. The sequence goes on from NW_009209142.1 coordinate 1,544, forward strand.
CCATGGTTTACCTATATTTCCCTGTACTTGAAAAAAGTGCTTTTGCAAGTTCTTTATACTGAAGATTAATCTTGTAAAAATTCATGCAAGGCTGAGGAATGGAATACAGGATGAAGATACATAGAGAACTTTGACAGTCATGTAGTGAGTTTGAATCTAGGTTAAAAGAAAACTGTTTCAAACTGAAAAATAAAAATAAAAAAAACATTTTTTTTTCTTCAGCGTATCACTAAGCTTGTTTGGAGATCTTACTTCTTCATTTCTATATAAACCACACTTCCATAATCTTTTTTTTTAAATCAGTTTTTGCTTTCATTTTGAATACCTCACATCAATCGCTTCTGTTTTGGGGACAATCCTTGTGCTCAAAGTAAAATTACTAATGTTATCTCTTGAGCTGGACTCCTTAATGTCATTTTTGTTATCAAGTGTATTGGTTTCTTTGACAAAATTTGTGGGGTTTTTTTTGACACTGAATGAGCCAAAAACTCAAAATGAAAATCAAAAGTGGCCAGTAGCACTGAAACAAAAAGTCTGTAATATGAATATCCTTTGGTTCTTTTCATATGAGCTGTTCATCAATGTTCGGTGTTTTTTTACTTGTTTCTGCTTCTGTTAGACGGCAACATTAATTACAATAATCATGTTTCTTTGAAACAAATCTCATGTTACAAAAATGTACTAAAACCCAATCTTTTTTTAACACATCAGAAGTCTCACAACAGCTTAGTTGTTTTTTGGTTTGAGGTTGTTTGTTGGTTTTTTTTTTTTTTGCAGGGGTAGGTTTTCACCAGCACAATATCCAGAAAGATCTTTTTTCTTGGGTTTATTCTGCAAGTGATCCTCTGCATCTGTTATGCTTCTGCTGTTTCTGTGCACACATAGATACCCATTGAAAAGAGAATTGCTTCTTATGTTTATCATGACTGAAGGACAGCCTGTATGTCTACAAGCTCAATGAGATTTTATCCACCTGTCAGACTAACAGAGAAAGCACAGAGAATTGAAACAAAATTCAGTGCAGTTTAAAAATACGCTGGGGTGGCTGGACAGTGAACTCACGTACATGGTTACCTTGTTGGGGAAAGGAGAAACCTGGAATTCTGCAACATTGCTTTCTAGTGCATCTCAAGGAAAAGGGTGGGAAAGCCATTACCTGGCTTATTGATTTCAATGGCTATTTTCTCTGTGTGGAGAATATGAATAGGCACAAGCATAATTTTCCCCAAAAGCCTAGGTATTAATGAAATTAGGACAAAGTTTATGAACAAAGCCACTGAAATAGATACAATTATCAGAAACTGAGGCATTTGAGTCTTTTCTATCTGTAATGGATAGGAGGACAAATTCTGAAGGCTTTATTCAGTGCTTAACTGAACCAATGAAAGCCACGAACTACTTGTCCAGAAAGGAAGCAAAGCAAAAATCTCCATACACGGATGTCGCCTCCTGCCAGTTTGCACAGCTGGTAACCTACAGGTGTTCAGGTGTGCACAGAAGCAAAAAGATGGGTTAGGTAGAGAACAACTTTGTGGAGAGCTTTACACCTTGCACCGACATTTCTTAGAACTGAAAACCAAAAAATATTAATTTGCTTCCCCTGCCTTGCCGCCCTCATAAGGCTTCTGCAGTTTTCTTCATATGAAAGATAATAGTGGGGGTCCCTTCCCTTCCCTTCCCTTCC
>NW_009209143.1:0-3882 GCF_000690835.1 Fulmarus glacialis
TCAGTCTGACCAGCCTGTAGTTCCCTGGAATATATATATATATTTATATGTATATAAAATATACCAACGTATTTATTTGTACAACTTCCACAATGTTATATTCTTCAAGAGGACATAGAGGCAGCATGAGATTTACCAGGAAATGTTTATGTTCAAAGTAAATGTATGATCACATTTATTGCAATTTTGAACCCACAGTCTCATAGGTTTAGATTACACTACTTTTTAAACATACTGAATTGTTGATAATGAAAGTTCTTTTATCAGCAGTGCTACCCAGGGTTTGCAGTGATAAATGAATGCATATTCCACACAGAATAAGATAACCTACGAAGTTTAAGCTCCTGAGTTTGCAAAGACTAAGCCAGCTCTAACTTTTCAAAAGAGAATAGATTATGTCTTAGTCTCAATGGTGTGGATGTTTTCCTGGTTGTGTTAATACTGGGTTTTCTCAGACTGCTTTCTCTTTGTGCAAAAATCTTTATTCTTGTTATCCATTTGTACCATACATAAGAGGAAGGATTCTTGGTCCATGACTTCAAGTCATGTGGTTGCTGCTAGAATACAGTAAATAGGCAACACCAATTGACAATAACTCTGAAATAAAGATGAGAGGTCAACACACTAGGGGAGATGTCTCCACTTGTGGATCATTGTTATGATGTTTTTTTAGTTAGTTGTCAGGCAGTTTGAGTCAAATTACTGTAACCCTAAACATTTATTCTGATAAAATCCTTTAAAGCAATTTATTCTTATATGTGTTTTAGCTCCCATGCTGTTAGAATAAATCATACCTGGCCTCTCTCTCAAAAGATGCATGCAATCGGGACAAGCTTTAACTTAATTAGTGCTATAATGGCTCTTTTTCCTCCACGTTATTAAGCAAAATAAATTCAACTAAAACCTCCAAACAAAACAAAAGAAAACAGCCTGTTTGACAAAACAACTCAAGGTACTGCTACAGTCAAAAGCTTTCATGAAAATAGTGCAGGAAATCATGTCGTGGAGAGGGGGATGTTTCGTTTGCCTGGACTGGTAAGCAGTTAATGAGATAATGCATTATTAATTTTCACCTAGACAGGAATCCAGACATAGATGCCTACAGAAAAAAAAAAAACCCACAAACACTTGAGAAACTGATCACATGAAGAAGCAGATAGACGTCATATCCATCCTCACATATTTCTAATCATGTCTCAAACCCCAGCATTTCTAGCTAACTTATTATGCCAATTCTAGAACTACTAATGAAAAAACATACACACAAGAACACTCCATAATACATCAATCTACACCTGTTTTAAAAAACAAACCGAAACAAAACTCTTTACATCATCACAAGTTCACAATTGTATAAATATTTTACACTCCATTAATTTGCAGGAGTGATAGTGTCCTTTTGCAGTTATTTCTGTGATGACTTTATCTTTCATTTGAGTTTACACAGGAATACCTTTTTTATTTAAAAGAATATAGTAAAAGAATTGGGAATTTCTGTTAAGTACATCACAGCAGCAAAGCAAAGCCTGAAATGTGTAATGTGTATGCCAGTAATGAGGAAAATCCAATCATTCAAGTCTCAGTATTTTGATATTGTCGTGGTAGAAGCTGATGAAGCCCTTCTGATCAATCTTTTAATCTTGAAGATGTTGATATTCTAGTCATCTGTTACAGCCCATGTATAAAACCTCTTTTCATCTGCCCTGTGCTACAATGATCCTCACCAGATTCTATCAAAAGGAAAGAAACTCTTTCAGTGCTAGTTTCCTCTCTTTTTCTGGTACATGTAAAGAATGTAAGTTTACACCTACAAGGTTCCAACAATAGAGCTGGATTTTGTCTGTGATATTTTGAGCACAAATGACTGTTTCCTCTCCATATTCAATATGAGATCCTTTATCAACAGTAAACCTCCATTTCGGTTTTTGCTTCCAGTATGAGCTTCTCATTATTTATATCCACATATCACTATGAAATCTTAAAGTTAAGGGAGACTTTTCACCTATGCCACTGAATGACTAAAACTAAATGCTAATAAAATAACAACTAGCATTAGAAAATTAAATATGACCAATTAATCCTGGGATTTTAACTCAATTAACTATACCTAATGATATTTCTGATATAAGAGAGTAATTGACTTACAAATATTTATTAGTTTAAAGTTATAAGTGGTAAGTGCATTGTTTTAGCATTCACAGTCTGAAGATTGGAACTGAAAGCTCAACTAATTGTTAGTAAAATGCATTCTTTTCTCTCTCAAATTCTTGCTAAATATATGGAGAATATTTGTATCAGCCAAGGAAAATAAAGAATGGTGTAGTATTAATACTATGCTGCTTATGGAAGGAAAAGAAGTAAAGAGATGCAGTTAGGAAATGGAAAACTGAACCTGAGTGCTAAGAAACTTCCAGCTAGGAAGATCTATGTCTGAGAAAATATCTCAAGAGAAGCAGTAAAATCCAGTCAATTAAGGTACATAAGACTATAATCTCTGAACAAAGCTGGGGAAAAACTTTACTGAAAGAAATATGACCAGGATCTGTCTTATATGTTTCTGAATTCACTCATATCACTTAAATAAATATTAGTATTGTGCTTTACTGCCAAATTCTGTATGGTAATTAGATAAAGGATCAGTTGCAGTGGCTTCATAGTAGATGGCAGAGCTGTGCATATAACTTGTTTCTCTGTTTAGCACATACGGATAATGTGTAAGTAGCAGGAATTGCTATTGTTTTTTAAGCAAGTCTCAACACATATATTTCATAGTCACAGCCAGTTATTTAGATTGAATTAATTTGCAGGTAAAATAGCTTGTCCATTACTCTCATTCCTTTCTTTTCATTGTTTAAAAATATTGCTAGATCAATAGGCTCAGCTCTGCTGATTCACTAAAGAATTTCTTTTGTTCCAGCAATCTGGGAGCTTTATTAAGGGATTCCTTTCATGTGTTATTCATTATGCATCTAACATGCAACAGCTAAGTTTCATGCTATTTAACTTACGCCATCTAAAAACTAAATTTTCAAGACTCCACAGAATCAGAGAATGGCTTGCATTGGAAGGAACCTTTAAATACCATCAAGTGCAACCCCCCTGCCATGGGCAGGGACATTTTTCTCTAGATCAGGTTCCTTATAGCCAATGTATTTAATATACCCTTTTTCAGTCTAAAACTGTTACCCCTTCTCCTGTCAGTACAGGCTTTGGTAAAAAGTCTTTCTCTGTCTTTCTTATAAGCCCCTTTCACATATTGAAAGGCTGCAATAAGGTCTCCCGGGAACCTTCTCCAGGCTGAACAACCCCAACTCTCTCAGCCTTTCTTTATAGGAGAGGTGGTCCAGATCTCTGACCATTTTTGTGGCCCTTCTCTGGACCCACTGTAACAGGTTCATATCTTTCTGTCGTGGTTTAACCTGGCAGGCAGCCAAATATCACGCAGCAGCTCGCTCACTCCCCGTCCCCCAAGTGGGACAGGGAGAGAATCGGAAGGGTAAGCGTGAGAAAAACTCGTGGGTTGAGATAAAGTTTAATAGAACAGAAAAGGGAAAATAATAACAACAATGATAGAATATACAAAATGAGTGATGCACAACGCAATTGCTCACCACCCGCGCTGACCGATAACCAGGTAGCAATCGGTACTTCCTGGATCACGTCCACCATTCATAGACTGAGCATGACGTCACATGGTATGGAATACTCCATTGGTCAGCTGGGCTGGCTGTCCTGATTATGTTCCCTCCCATCTTGTGTACCTAGCTCAGTCAATAGGCATGGGAGCTGTCCTTGGACTAGGAAGCTACTTAGCAACAACTGAAAAGAAAACCTCATTATCAACAATCTCCTCAAATCCAAAACCACAGCACTAGGAAGAAA
>NW_009209144.1:0-216 GCF_000690835.1 Fulmarus glacialis
CCCGGGGCGGGAGGGAACATTATGCACGGCAGCATTTTTGCATTGATACCAAATTGCTTTTAACTGGAAGGATTTTCACAGCGAGGGGAAAAGCTCCGGCCGTGCGGTGCGGGCAGGGTGCGGGCAGGGTGCAGGCAGGGTGCAGGCAGGGTGCGGCCCGGAGCTGGAGCGCCCGTACGCCTCCAGGCAATGAACCCTGCCGGTTGCTTCAGAAGA
>NW_009209144.1:607-1115 GCF_000690835.1 Fulmarus glacialis
GGGGATCGCGGCTCAGGAGCCAGGCAGAGACCAGCACGGGACATGGGAACCGGCGGCACCCCTGCGGTTTAGAAACTGGAAATAAAAGCTGAAGCGGTTTGAAGGCTCGGCCTCGAAAGGGGGAAGGTGGCGGGGGAGCGGAGAGGAACCAAAACCCACCGGCGGAGGAACAGGCGGAGGGGCGAAGGAGAAGTGAAAGCAGCTGTGATTACTGAAAGCCCCGATGTGAAAGAGTGGGAGTGCTATCTTTGGGGCTTTCACTTCCCTGTCTGGGCAGGTTTTCCTGGCTTCGGTCTATTTTTCCCCCTACCCTGCTCTCTGCTCATAAATTCCTCCCTGGGGCGGGTGGGGTCGGTACCCCAGAGGTGGGTGCCTCATCTGCCGCGGGGGCTCGGAGCGGACCGAAGGTGGGGGCCACCATGCATCCCTGCCGCGGTGGGGTTTGGGGGGTACCACCGAGCACCCCTGCCTCCGTGGGGTTTGGGGGGACCACTGAGCATCCCTGCCC
>NW_009209144.1:1395-2218 GCF_000690835.1 Fulmarus glacialis
TTAGGGGGGCCCACTGAGCTTCCCGGCCTCCATGGGGTTTGGGGGGGACCACTGAGCATCCCTGCTGTGGTGGGGTTTGGGGGGTACCGCCGAGCATCCCTGCCTCCGTAGGGTTTGGGGGGTACCCGCTCCCTGCCAGAGATGCAGCCGTGTCCAATCTGCATCACACCCCCCATCCCCTCTCCGGAGGGGGACAGCTGCCGGTCCCTGCTGCACGGGCTGCTCTGTGTGTGGCCTCTAAATAAGGAGGTATTTTAATATTTTGATATTTTAAGCAGACTGCATCTCCCAGCGGCCCCTGCCCCCCGATGTGTTGTGCAGGGCCGGAAGCCTGGCGCCTGGTGGCGGGGCAGAGCGGGGTGCTTTGGAAGCTGCCCCGGTTTACACCAAGCACCTCAATAAAAGCCATTTTTATTCAAGATGAAACACTGTCACTGAGGGTTGGAAGAGCTTCCAGTCCGGTGTTGAATGAGTGTTTTCCTTCTCCAAAAATAGAACGAGGTGAGGGATGGCCAAGGCCCGATGCGCTGGTGGTGTGGAGAGGCTCTGGCATCGGGCTGAGGTGGAAAATAAGCGTCCAGCCATGAAAAGCAGCGGCGGTCCCCGGCTCCCCCTTAGCTGTCCTTCTCGCTGCAGCCTCCACGCTCAGTTTTGGGCAGCGAAAGCCTGCAGGTGCACGGATTTAAGCCCAGTTAGCAACCCTAATTAAAACAGCGCATCCCCCCCCACCCTGGAAAGGGTCAGTGTAACTCGGCCATGACCCGGGCCGGGGTGTTTGACTGCTTTCTGCCCGGAGTGAAGCCTGCTGTCCTCTGCGGGACCC
>NW_009209144.1:2278-9473 GCF_000690835.1 Fulmarus glacialis
CGGGCCCCCCCCCGCCCTGAATCAGCAGAGCGGCTGCACGGGGAAGGTCGAGAGCAGACGAGGGGTCCGGCGGCCGCTGGAAGGAGGGAGCCGGTTGCGGGGCTCAGTGGCCAGCCGTGAGCTGGTCCCCTCCATCCACCAGCTGAGCTGTAGGGGACAGAAACCACGGTAAAATCTTTAGGGTAAATCTTTAGGGCGGTGTCACTGTTCGCAGGGGGCTGGACCGAGCCTTCGGTGGTGGAGGATGCAGCCCCCGAGATGGTCAGGTTTCTTTTCTCTCCTGGGTGCTGGGGAATTACTATATATTTATTATTAAAAACCCCCGCAGGCGCCAGGGCAAGCACCTTGGAGGGGGTCAGAAGCCCCGAGCCTCGACCCTAACCCACACGTGGCTACTGAGCATTGCCCTCGGCTACCAGCTAAGTGAGGGACGCTTACCTGCTCCTGCTGCGGTGGGAGCTGTTTGCGGGCTGCTCGCCCCGGCCTCATAGACGGGGACAGGGTGACCTGCGGGGTGAGCAGCTCTGGTGAGGGTGCTCCAGGATGGCACAGCCACGACGCCGTGCTCCCGGCTTGCCCTACCTAAAGGTGAGTTTTGCAAAATACACTGCTTTCCCTCCGTGTTTTTTCTGGCTCCTGTCTTAGACAACGGCTCCTTGCTCACCCTGTCCTGCTAGGGTAAGGCGTGAAGGCCAAACCACCCCGGATCTTTAAGGCAAAAGTAAACGTTCCCTAAACACAGGGCTTGGGGGGAAAAAAAATCCACATCCCTCCCACGTACACCCATCGTTTTTAGCCTGCTTCAGGATTTCTGACTTTAAAACGCCCAGGGCCTGTCCTGCTGTGGAAGGAGCATCCTCATCCCTGCAAAACCCTGTGCTGAGCTCTCCCCAGGGATGTCCGCCCTCCATCTAATGCCTTGCTTTTCTCTTCCCACTCCTCCATTAATTCTGCTGGGCTCATGCGGCCCCTGCATTTCCTATATACCAGCCTTAAATTCCATAACTAACAGGTCAGCGCAGCCAATCCTATTCCACAGGCAGAGGAACCGGGATGGGGAGGGAGGCAGCTCTGCACAGGTCCTGCTCCGCAGAGGGAAGGGGATGCAGAAGGAAAGGGGCTGGGGGCTTTCCCTCTGAATTAAACCAACACAAGAAAGAAAGAATAATATAATTAGGGGGGGGGAAGTTCAAGCCACTCCCTGAAACTCAACCGCTTTCATCCCGCAGGAGCTCAGTAGATAGATCACAGGCGTCGCTGGGTCAGATGCTCTGGAGCTCTTCCAGGCCTGGCCGGTGTTTAAATAGAAAGGTTATGTACCTGGGAGATTTATTTCATCTTTTAATTGGTTGTTTGTTTACATGACTTGGGAGCTCTTTGCTAATGTTTGCTTTGCTGGCTCACTCAGCTGCTGAAAATCCCGGCCGGCCGCGTCCCAGCCTGGCCGGCGTGCCGGGGAAGGCTGCCTTTCGGCTCCGGCTCCTCGGCTTCTCCCGGTGGACCCCCGAGCTTCTCCGTGAGCCCTTCCCAGCCCCGCTCCGCAGGCATCACCCCCCGGAGCCGGCATCTCTCCCAGCACACCCTTGCTGGTGTGCGGGTGGGATGGTCCAGATGAGGGTCCACCACCCCACCACCTTCCCTTGTGGGCAGGCTGGTGGAAAACAGGAGCAGGGTCCACCCTGGCCGCGGAGGTGGTGGAGATGGACCCACCTCCGCTGGGCTTTGGGGCTCCCCCTCTCCCGAGCGTCCTGCCAGGCCCCGCAGAGGATGAGATGCAAAACACCATGGTGATGGGTTTGGTGTTTCCCAAGCATGTGGTAAAGTCTTGGTTCTCCGCTGGTCTCCATCTCCACAAAGCTTTGGAGGAACATCAGTTTTCTTCCACTGCAGCTCTAGAGAAAAGGGCTTTGGAAACGACTGGCAAAGTGCAACGCTTCTCTCGCACCTTCTCAGTTGGTTTTATCTCATTTTATGTTAATTTTTTTCCACGAGCCGTGGGACTGCCTTCGCAGGCATGCCCGGGCAACGGGCGCCCAACAGCCACGTAGGCGGATGGCTGCGGCGTGAGATGCCCTCGGGCTCTCCAGCAAAGCGGGTGTCTGATGGCAGATGGTCTCCTCCAACTCATCCTTGGGGGGCTCTCGCGTGGTTCAGGGGGGCTTTTTTCCCTCCCCACCCCAGCATTGGAGCCAGTGGATCCTTATCTCACTCGGCTTGCCTCCCCAGGGGGGAGAAGGGAAGCGATGCTCCCCGGCCCGTGCCGATAAGGAGCAGCCACCCAGCCGGATCAGTGGGGCAAGCTTGGAAGGAGCAGCCTCAGGGGTGATGGGGAAGCCGCAGATAAAGGGGGGGGGATCACGCCCAAGATGAGCTGGCGTTGGCAAGAGCCCCCTGAAATTGGGAAGGCAAAGGCGGGTGTTTCCAAGGTGGGCAGGTTCGCTCCAAAAAACCTCCCAGCTTCTGCGGCTGATGGCCATCTTCCCGGCGGGGCTGCTCCGCCGCCCCCCTGCTCCGAACCTGCCCGTGCTCATCGAGCCGATGTCAACAGTGGCCACGTGTGTTTGGGAGGAGCTGACGGGTGTCACTGCAGGAATGTGGGGGTTTGGGGGTTTTTTTCATGGTTTTGGGGTTACAAAAGTGCTAACATCTGTTTTGCGCAATCAATCCATTTCTCAATCTTTGCTCCCTGCAAACAACTGGAGACGAACGTGCGTTGCTTAACTGGGTAAATCAGAGCTACCGCTGCTCCCCCCGCCTCGCCAGCCACACGTGGCCAGCTCTTCTCTCCTTCCTCCCATCAAAGTCTGCATTAATAACGATAATTAAAACCGTGTTTGGGAGCAGTTTATTGATTTATCCTCTGGGAATTCTTTTTTCTCCTGGACTTCTGAACTGCTTCTCACAGGTGGTACCAAGGTGTGTTTCCAGGTGATGTGGCGGAGGACCTCCCCACGTGCTGCCCACACTTTTTTGGGGGGGAGGAAGATGATGGGGCTATTGGGATGGTCATAAGATGGTGCCATCCCCATGCCTAGCGTGGAGGCTGTGATGGTGTCTCCAAGCTTTGGTCCGTATGGCCTTGAGGTTGGCTACAGGACATCCTGCGCTGCCTCCCCACCCTGTCCCCAATCCCTCGGAGGCAAAGCCAGTAGGGGACAGTGACCCAACCCCAGGCCACCCGCTGACCCACTTGGCTTGGCATGTGTGGAGGAGATGTATGGAGCAGTGAGGAGGTCAGACCGGCCATCCAGGAAGCCTCCGAGGTGGTGCTGCCCTGAGGCAGGATGGGAGGACCAAAGGCTACGGGGAATTTTGCCTTCTTGCTGCAGGGTGTTGGGGAAAAAATGTATCATGAAGTGGTAGTGGGATGGGCGCTGCTACGCCGGGCAATGGAGCCTTCTCCAAAAAAATCATCATTGCTTGGGACTGAAAGGTCTTGTTGGGGCTAGAAGGTCCCGTGGAGGCCAAGGTGGGCTCCTGAGATGGGAATCAGCTTCTGGAGAGCAGATGGGACCACGTGCTGAGCATAGGTCTTCTGCTGGTGCTGAGCTTTGGTGGGAAAGTGCTGGGGTTTGTGACCGCGGAGAACAGGGAGAGCTCACCCAGGATTTCCCTGGGCTGGGGTTTATGTATGCCACCGGCCAGCTGATGAAATGTCTGGAAAACCCAGGACCTGCCATGTCTTGCAGAGCCACTGGGCTTCTCCAAGCAGCAAAAGCAAAGCCCAGCCCACTAATTGCCTGCCTGAGGACAAAGCTTGTGCATTTGGCTTTTGTTAGCATCTGGCCCATGGAGGTCCCTGTGCCGGGTGGCACACCAGGGAGACCTGGTGTCCTTCTGGTAGCAGAGGGGGCTTCTGCTTTATGTTTTAGCAGCCAGAGACCAGGGCCTGGGTGTTCACCATCTCGCCAAGGCTTTTCACCTGATTTCTTAAGTCTCTGTAGCCATGTTATCGCGGTGCCCCAGCAGTTTTCAAACCACCGGCCAGGCTGACCAAGTCCCCAGGGGTGATAAGGATGAAGCTCCTGGTCTGTTGATAGCCGCTGTCTATCGGCTGTGGGTGAGAGCAGTGCTGCTCCACTGCCAGAGCTTGGTGCATCTCCCACGGCTTGGCCTGGGTGCTTGCTAGGGTGCCCACAACGTGGGGCATCAAGACAGCAGCCCTTCCAGCCAGCCATGGTCCCGTGTTGTTTGGCCCTAGGTGACATCTTGCCAGGACCTGCACACAGCTCCTCATCAAGGCTGCAGTGAATCCCAGTGCAGACCTCCTGCCTGCCCGGTGCGATGGGGACGTGGGGATGATCAGCGCGTGGGTGCGTCCACGGGGACACCGAGCACGCCAGCAGCGTGTCAGGAATGTAATGGCAGAAATGAAGAACGAAGCCAGGGCTGGTCAAAACTTGCCCTCTCCAGCTACATCTCCAGCAGCTTCTCAATACCAATTGTCCTTGGGATGGTGCAAGTACTCGACCAAGAAAATACCTGGTAAGTGGCTTCATATTGCAGCGAAAATCAAAGGAAATGTGTAACTGCAGGTGATGCACAATGGCAAAGCGAGAGAATAAATAAATAGGGGAGGTAATTAGGGATCAGGGGTTCTTGAGTGCTTTTAACATGTGCATCTCACCCTGATGGTGGGAACATCACAGGCAGGTTCCAGCTTTTCCAGGTGCAATCACATCGCTTGCCCTGCTGCAGGGCTGGCTTAGCCGCACCTTGGAGGACGCGGGCTTGGGATGGTCCCTGCGTTTCTGGCTGCTGAATGGGGCTGAAGGAGAACAGGCAAAGCAGGAAAAGCTCATAAGGAAGCACGAGAAGGAGGAGGAGACCCTGGGTGTCATCGGGGCAGCTTCTGCAAGCCCAGCCTGATGCAACGTGAGGCTTTTCAAAGGCTGCCCAGCCCCAGCTGGCTGCTCTTGCTCAGCCCCGACCCCGGTGGGGCTGGGAGCCGGGCCAGCCCTGGGAAGTCCCCGGGGACTTCGGTGGCATTGAGGCCGGCTGCCAGCTGGGGCCAGGGAGTCCCCCAGCCCGGGGGGAGATGCTCAGCCAGGACCAAGCTGTGGTTCCCTGAAGGCGTGGGGTGGGAAGGGCTGATCCAGATGCTGGAAACCAGGCGGCAGCAGGTATCGCCGAGGGAGGGCTCAGCCGGGGGTAAGCCTCCTTGTAACAGGTTTCCATGACCTGTGAGATGATGAGGATGTGGGTACTGGGAGGGGGAGATGCAGGGCAGAGGGTCATTTCAGCCCTAAGCGCTGAGCAGCCCTCCCTCTCCACTACCCGGGGTGGTAAAGCCATCCTGGCACCAGGACCGTGGCTTATCCCACCACCACCTCCTTTCTAGCCACCTTCCCTGGGGGTTTTAGCAAGAAAAGCTCTGCTGAGGAATTCTGGGGACCAGCAGGTGAGCCCTAAAGTCCCCATCCCAGTAACAGAGGGATGGAGGAGAAGAGCTTGAACTTCCGAGCAGTTGGCTGGTGGGACCTCCTCTCCCCTACCAGGCTGGAGGAGGTCCTGCAGCCCAAGCTTCAGGCCTGCATCCAGAAACGCCATGGTGGGCACAGCCAAGAACTTCACTCATTTATTATTATTTTATTTTCCTTTCCAGGCACTGAAAACTGCTGCGTGGGAAGAAGGGGATTTGGAGCTGATGAATGGCTTTGCCGTGTTTGCCAAACAGATGTTTTCTTTTTATGGGCACCAAACACCTGGGCTTGCCTTTCCTGGCTGGAAGAGCAAACTCCCCCAAAACTCCTCACAAAAACCGGTAGTTTCAGAAGAAAACTGGGAAGGCTGGAGGTGCAGAGCCGGGGGAGCAGAGGGGAGAGGACAGGCTCGGCCCTCCAAGGTACGTGATGTCCACGTGCTGCTCCTGTCCCAGCCAGGGGGATTTTCCAGTGACCTGGATGTAAGCAGGGCATGCCCTATCCCTCCCGCCGGTCCTGGCTTAGCCGCCCAGGAGCCCTGCGGCACGGGAACCGGGTCGGAGGAGCATCCCTGGGCCCAAAGGCATCCGCTCAGCCCTGGCAAAGAGCCCAAGGCGGTCCCACACCTTCCCTGCTGCACCTTCTAATGAGGAAAATGCCTGCAGAGAGGCGCTGGGAGGCATCAAGGGACGCAGGCGCAAGTCCCGCGGGGAACTGCACCGGGATGGATGCTCCCGGGTCGCAGGGAGGCTGCGGCTGAGCTGAGAGCAGCACCCAGGTCTCGGCTCCTCGGTTTGCATGTTGAAATCGGGGGTTTCCCGTTACAGGAGGATTGCGATGTTCCTCTCTGCATCCTTGGAGGAAGAGCATCTTGGCTGGCTGGCCTTGCTGTGCGTGAATCACGCCCTGGTTAGCAGAAAGGAGATCTTCAGGGCTTGCTCCCTGCTCCTGTCCACCCATCCACCCACCCATCCATCAATCCCCAAGTCGTTGCACCAAACCCAGGCGGTCCCTGCCACCCCGAGCTCTCTGCCGATGCTGCCGTCCTCCCTCTGGATGGGGTATTTGCTCTTATTTCCCAACGTATCTACCCCCTTCCCTGTAGCAACGCCAGCCATGTGCTCTCTTGGAAAGCCTCTTGCAAAACCTGAGATCCCAGGTTGAAACTTGATGGCTTGTTTGCTCCTTGGCTTCGAAGCATTTCTTTACGTTCGCTGTTTGCAAGGCCCGTGGTGGGGTTTTCGGGCTGTTGGTGTTGATGCACATCGTTTATCTTGATTTATCTTGGTTCATCTGTTGCTTTGTGCCATTTGGGATGTTGCTTGTGCTACCTCTGAGGAACAAGCCCCAGGCTGCAAAAACCTCTCTCCCATGGGCTGCCACGTACAGATCTCTCCAGAGAAGTGTTTCTAGTCAAAAATAGCTATATTTGGTTTTAATAGCGTTCTGTTTCTTTTCCTAAACAATCTAGCTGCTTCTTCGAGGCGTTTCAGCCCCAGCAGCATCCCGTGGCGAGGAGTTCCCCAGCTGAACGTGCAGCCTTAGCTCACCTCTGCCGGGACAGGGACCTGGCACCGGAGCATCGCCAGTAATTTTCCACCCGACTCCGCGCTGTGGAAATACACCCAGGCACGGAAAAAGCCTGGAAGGGAATAAAGAAGACACTTGGCTAACACAGCTTGGCCGGCTCCCAAGTCAAGGAATGGCTTCAGGTTCGTCTCCAGCTCGCCGGCGGCTTGGCAGGCGGGGCTGCCCGGGCTGGGCGGGGGCCG
>NW_009209145.1:0-374 GCF_000690835.1 Fulmarus glacialis
GGGGAGGACACTTTACCTGCCAGCGTTTCCAGGACGAGTTTCTGAGCAGCCACCGTGCTGACCAGCTTCTCCAGGTCCAGGGCAGCTTGCTCACCTTGCTGAAAAGGAAAAAGCCAGCCAGTGTCACGCTTGCTGTCACATGGCAAAGGTGGCCAGGCTGAGGACCTGTGACCTCCCCAACCAGACTCTGCCTGGTCATGGGCTGCACAGCACAGAGCACACCCACTGGTCCCTCCTGGCCCACGGCGGGGTGCCACGGCCCATCTCAAACACCAGTGACTCTCCACAAGCTCACAGGCTGCCCCTGGCATGGACCACTGCTCCCCATCACTGCCAGCAACCCCTGGCCCAAGCCCCAAACCCAGGCCCCCCCC
>NW_009209145.1:653-971 GCF_000690835.1 Fulmarus glacialis
GTGGGTCAATTAATGCGTGTGGGCACCACCATCAGCCCTGAAGCTCTCACTCACTCAAAGCTTATCCTGTTCTCCAGCTTCACCTCCTGGTCTGCCAACACGGAGCACTCCTGGTCCAGCACCAGTGCTTTCTGTAAAAGCCAAATGATCAGGTGAGAGCAAGCAGAACGGTACGTGGTCCCAGCCCAGGGATGGTCTGGCTGTCAGGAGCCCCCTCTCCCCTCTGCCCACCCTACCTGCTCATTCCCCACCAGGTAGACCTTGATGTCGGGGAGGCTGAAGCCGCGCTTCTCACATATCACCGCCAGCATGTCGCGG
>NW_009209146.1:0-25356 GCF_000690835.1 Fulmarus glacialis
AATAATTGGTTCACCGTACTTCGTCTTTATACACCTGTTTCTTTTGTATCACACTGATTATTCATCTTTCCATGTTTCAAGTCTTGTTGAATTTTTTTGTTATATAACCCAGCAAAAAAACCCAATTTTATTTTGACCTAGGCTACCGTACTGACCTTTTTTATTGCTCTGTCAAGGGAATTTTGTCTACTGAATAATAGGTAAAAAGTCAGGTTAAATTAAACAGAGCTTGCTGAATAACCTAATACTTAGTCCCTGAAGATTAAGGCTATTCTTTCACTCCAAGAGGTTAGCTTTAGAGTACATGCTGACTTCCTGCAAAGACTTTTTGCCTCCTGGCTAGATACCAGTTCAACTCCTTTCCAATTCAGCTCCTTTCCAGAGCTTCGAGAAGAAATAAAACTATGAAACATGATGAAAGTTGCAGTGGTAGAACTGGGGATAGTCTGCCTCACCTCAACAAGTTTCAGTTTGGAGCTGATTCTTCAAATTCGAATTTACCCTAAGCCCTAGGATTTCAATATTTATGTCCTCTGCCCCTCTACTCTGCTCCGGTGAGACCCCACCTGGAGTACTGCATCAGGCTCCGGAGCCCTCAGCACAAGAAAGACATGGACCTGTTGGAGCGGGTTGGGTTCAGAGCTATGAAAATGATCAGGGGGGTGGAATGCCTCTCGTATGAAGAAAGACTGAGAGAGTTGGGGTTATTCAGCCTGGAGAAGAGAAGGCTCCAGGGAGACCTTGTAGCGGCCTATCAGTACTTAAAGGGGGCTTATAAGTCTGCCTAGACTCAGATGAATTATTTTTGATTAATGCATAAAGAATCCTGTTTAGCTGAAGCAGCTCATCTATAGAGTTCAATGAAACAAAGACATAAAAAGAGAATAATGTTTTGCATTTTTATAAGCAATTTTAACTGTCCTCATTTTCAACAAGCTGTTAGTAGTGCCACAGAGTGAACACCACCAAAAGTATGACTTTTAATAATCAGTAACAGCAAAGATAGATGAAGAAATATTCAGAATAAAATTATACATAAGTATAAATAAATTATTTCTATTATTTATACTTTTTAGTGGGCTGCTCTGGTTGGACTGAATGCTCTAATCCAATTTAATTTTACACCTTTAAGTAGTCACTTTTTCCTGTTGCTATGCAGAAAGAAATGATAATTCACTCTTCGTCTAGAAACAACCAGCTGTAATGGATCTTTGGCTTCATGTAAGCAGGTGTGGGTTTTTTGTTTGTTTGTTTGTTTCATGTTTTTTACAGTGCACAAATGTAATTGAAATTAGAATGACGAAGTCTGTATTCAGAATAGCTGCAACTCTGTATTGATGCGTATACTATACTGTCCCACTAAAAATATAGCAAAAAATCACCCCAAATGTTTTCTTTTTTAATAAAGTTAGTATTCATGAGATAGTGTCATATGTTTTGGATTATATTTCTTTGTCTACTATGAAGTATATTCAGTAGATTCCACTTAAATACATAATTCTCTATGGTTCTATGCATTTATGTGTATTCTGTTCATTTTCTGACACAAGAATACTCTCTTCAAACCGAGCAAAATATACATACAAAAGTAAAAAGGTACCTATATAAAAATATAACAGATTATATAAGATGTCCCTTCTGCTCTTGCTGGAAATCAGATCTGCTCTATAAATTTAGCAACGGAAGAACTAGGACACAAGTGAAAAAACACACTGTTGCTGTGTAACTCCACTAGTCAATGCAGATTATGTTCATGCTTTTTTAATGCTATATTTGTAAAGCAGATTTCTTTTTTCTTGATTTTTCTATTTTAAATATGGTTTAAATGGTCTTGTTGAAAAAAAATTCTACTTGTGTTATGGTTGAAATGACACAAGCAATGAATTTAATTTCTGCTTTCCACTTCAATGTGTAGTGGTGGACTTCAGTCATATAGACTGGCTTGAGAAATGAAAGAAAAAACCCCAAGCCATTTTGTGAGTTATTTTAGCCATAGCAGCATCTGAAACCTGCTCAGATTGTTTCCAATATTGCCTTTTAAATCGGTTTTCAATTTTCTTGTATATCTGAGTACACCTGTGCACACAGAAATAAGATTCTCATATTTTCCTTCTCGGAAAACTGAAGCAATGTCCTGTTGAAAATGTATTTTTTCAGCTCTTATTACCCATCAGGAATTACTTAGCAATACCGGTTGTAAGAAGGGGAAATAAGAGCTGTATATAAATATAACATTGAATCCTGCCTGTATTATATTAATGTAGCTGTGGCAAATACATGGACAGACAAAAAACCTTCTAGCCATGGGTGCCTAACAACCTATTTGTGTGCAAGAGATGTGTGTCCTTCTGATCTTTCTTTCTATTAAGGATGATATAAAAATTCTATTCACATCCACAGGTGGATATGATGTACTTCTGGAAAGGAATGAAAACTACCTAAGACAAGGTTTGCAGACTTCTTCCTATTCTTTCTCCACTGCTCTACCAGGAATGAGGGTTTTGAAAAGCAGGATTGTGTCAGGGATTCCTTTTAGGCATTTCCTCACTAGCATGATCATGTTCTTGGAGAGTATCTAAATATCACTACCTTATCTCCTACCCACATGACCAGGAAAGCATGTCCTTATAGGTGGGGATGCCTTGAGGTTAATAATGAAAGTCAAAACTATAATGGTGTATCAACATTTTATCTCAACAACTCCTCTGGAGTCTCTCAAAACTTCTCTGGTTGCTCTTCGGTTCCTCGCTCAAGCATCTGCCCATGCTCTTGGAAATTTGTGTGTTACATTTTGTTGGTTGATGTCCTTCATTAAAAACCTACCATAGGTAAAAGTACTGATGTAAGTCCCTGCACTCAGAGCCTGAATATGGCTTCAGGAAGGATGATAGCAGGGAATACAACCATTTCACTAAACCTCCCCCATTAATATACTGGGAAGCTTATATAAAAATATAAGCAGAGGCTGGTTTGAAGTCAGGGAATAGAATTAGAAGTAGCTAAACTAACTCAGGTAGATCTGTACTATGGATACATCATTAAGTATTAAATATGTTGGAACAAGTTTGACATTTTTTCTCTGTCTGACTGTCACTCAGTCGCTGAGGCGAGCAGTGCCAGTGCTGTCAGGATCCACAGCGGACCACTCCAGCGTGGTGCACAGGGGCATTTCCCGAACCGGGGGAACCTCAGGGGAGCAGAGAGTTTTTATACTGAGTATGACGTCACATGGTATAGAATACCCCATTAGCCAGCTGGGTCAACTGCCCCACCTATGCTCCCCACTCCCCAGCTTCCCCTGCACTTGGCAGAGCATGGGAGGCCAAAAAGTCCCCAGTGCAAGCACCACCCAGCAACAACCAAAGCATCAATGGGCCATCACCCCTCCTCTCATACCAAACCCAAAACACAGCACACCCCCTAAGCTACTGGGAAGAAAGTTAACTCTGTCCCAGCTGGAACCAGGACAACTCCTTAATGTCTTTCTGTGGTAAAGAATTCACATCTTGTTTGTTACTATGAGAAAAAGTATTTTTCTTTTATGATATTATTTTTTCTCCTTCCAACTGCATCGAATGTGCCCTGTTTCATGTGTTCTGAGACAAGGAGAACATATTCTTCCCTTCTGCTTCCTGTAAACTGCTCATTATTTTACATACTTTTATCATGTCCCCAGTTTTACAATTAATTTCCAGCTTAAGCAATACCAGTAAGAGTTATGTAAAATTTTTTTTTACAGCGTGGGACGTACTGGGTCAAGTTTACTGCTGGTATAATATTACAATAACATTTATGTGCTAGGAATATTAAACACATAGAAGGATACTTCAGCATAATAGGTGCTGAAATAATGTAATCTTTTTACGGTATCACATGGGAGATGTAGCTATTGTAGTGTGTTTTGCAAATTTAAACTTTTATTTCCCGAACTATTAGATACTATAGGAAAGTTAAGGACAAGTCCCTGGTAATGAAGGTCTTGACTTTACAGCTGGATCTGGAATACAAACTACATATCTCTGGCTCCTCCAATAATAAACTGAGATGAAAGAAATAACATATGATTAATACTCCAGAAAAGTAGGGAAATGCCTTCTGTTAGGAAAGTGACTCAATGAGCCAGCTGGGGCTTATGTTCAAAAGGGGGCCATGAATACCATTTGGCTGAAACTTTTGGACAGAACTTGTTTACAATAGCTAGGATGAAGAAGATGGCTATGTGCCATAGAAGAATTAAAGGCAGAAGTATTTGTGTTACCTCTAGAGTATTCCACAAATATCTAATCATTTTGTACTCCTGCGGTGGGATCGTGGAGGAAGAATGACTTTGCCCTTCTGGCCTAAAGGGGCAGTGAGACAAATCTGATTAGAACTGAAGGGTCTCAGCAGTCAGACTGGGACATGACCAGCCTCCACCCAGCCCATATTCTGTCACCAACAGTGGCTGAAAGCAGATCCTCAGGGAAAAGTATAAAAATGTAGCAGGAATATCTCATTATTTTCCAGGTGCACTGTCCCAGCCTTTATCATTTGTGTCTTTGGGATTTCCTGGACACCAGTAATATCTCTAATGGACTCTTCATCCATGAATTTGGTTAATCATGCTGTGAGTGTAGGTAGTTATCAAAACTCACAATGACTTGCAGTTGGACTATTGAGCATGTAAAGAAATATCAATTTTTATTTGGGGATTTTGTTCTTGTTAATTTTTCAGCTGTAAGTTTATTTTGGTGCATGTCAGTTCTAATTCAAACAAACACTTACTACCTATTCTCCTTCTCCATGCTGCTCACAACCCATATTTCATGTCCTTTCAAGTAATTTTTTTTTCCTCTCCTTGCTGGGTCTGTACAGTTCTGGGTCTGTACTATTCTGGATCCAGATATCTAGAGAAAATTGAGTTGTGGCAGAAAGGCACAGCAGGGAAACTACTTTTGGGAAAAGTGAAGGTGGGATTATGTCTTGTGTTCTCCAAGAATACTTTTTAGCATTTCAAAGTCTGCGTTTTTTTTCTGAGACTCACCAGCTGACAGTTTGATACCATGGCCCCAAAAAACTCTGCTTCCATGTGAAGCAAAGCAAAAGACCTCAGTTCATGTTATGGCAGACAGAATCCATGTAGAAATCTCAGGTTAACTTTAGTTTTGAAGGGCTAGAACTGAGTCTTATTGTGTAATGAGCATATATAACAATCCACAAAACCCAGCCTATTTTATAAAAAATCAAATTATTTTCCTGTCCCACGTAAATCTGCCTGAAATATTTCAACACAGTGTTGCCCTGTTGTGAAGATTCACAATGAAGGAAATTTAAAGTTTTGCTAATTAAAAAAATACCCTCTGCAAAATGCTGGATGTCCAAAATAGTGTCCATGTTCTTCATCTTTAGCATTCTTTAAGTACGTTTTCTTGTGTTGTTGCACCGTTAATTGCCTTAATTTATTTACTGTTAATACATTTTTAACAGGGATTTTCCCAAGCCGTGGACTATTGTTTTAATTACTAGTTGAATACGGAATCATTTGTTAATACTTATATTAAATAGACCACATACACCATTTAAAATATTAGTCAAATAGATGGAAAATAGTTGATTTGTCAAACAATCTGATAAATATTGTGGCATCATGATCAGTGTCAGACCAGTTTATTTTGTTGTGGGTTTTTTTTTGATTCATGCTTTTTTTCACAGTAGCTTAAACATGGTTTCAGGAAAATTTCATTATTAAACTTTATGACATGTTGTCTGATATTTCAATTTTCTATCCATTTTCTGTTCATTAAAATCAGTGATATCTTTTTATGGATCAGTAAATGAGTTAGATACCCCAATTCAAAGTATTTCCTGGTTTCAGTTCAGGACAAGAGTGTTCGTGAGTGGTAGTTCCCAAACAGACTCAGGAAACTGTAGACTTCAGCAAAACATGCTAGGGGAAAAAAAAGCAAGACAAATTCTCAAGTATTGTTGGCCTTTCTAAGGGGTAAAACTTGAGCAAGGCAAATCGCTAAAAGAAGCTATTTTGGCTGAAGGTCAGGGAGGAGGACTGTAAAGCAAAAGAGAGGAAGGAGTTTCTATGGGCTAGAACAAAGGAGGAGTGAACAAAGTAGGTTAAAACACACATTGTGAAATTAATATTGTGTTGAAAAATGGGAAGAGGACAGTCCAGCCTAGCAGTAAGAAAAAGGGACTCAGGGCTCATTCCCAAGCTCAAATTCTCAGATACAGTGAGAAGGAAATTCTTTGCTCCACTGTAGAATGAGAATTGGGGTGAGGTCTGTGAAACCTCACAGGGCAGCTCATCCATCTCGTTCCTCAAACCAGCACAGGTCAAAGGCCATATGCTGTTTACTTTGAGGGGTTTTTTGATGCCTTGGGAATAATGAAATTTCTGTATAATCAGAAGTGAGATCACATCACTAATGGGAACAAAGGGAAACTGAGATACTATTGGGTATCAGTGCTCTATGAGTATGATTTCAAGGGACAGTTTCCATGCATATTACTTGCTGATTATTAACTCAGCTTTGCTGGTATAAAAAAGGCCAACACAGAGTTAACCCTGCACATAAATGATAAAAAGTTTGAAATAGTATTTTAAAAGGTGCAGCAGCACCAACAAACTTTTCCCACTTGTGCAATACAAAAGGCTTTAAAAAAAGGATTTTCACAAGTTTCTGAAATATGAAAGCCAGAAAGTGTTTTTATTTAATCTGTTTTCAGAAACTAAGGTAGAGACAGTTTAGTTTTCTAAACAGAATTACAAAAATACCAGGGATTAAGTGAAGTAACAGACTAAAATTTTAAACATACTTCATGCTTACTATAAATTCTTTCAGAAAATTTCACTTTTGGAAAAAATTGTTTTGAGGGGGAAACAACTGATTTTTTTTAATCTGATGAATATTGAAGGCCAGTTGGTGGTATTTTCCCGTTTTATTAATCTATATTTGAAACATTTGTGTTCTTTTCTGTCATGTTTTATTTGTGGAATCTACTATGATATGATGAAACAGGGACCTTTACATTAAATTTCATCACAGCACAACATATTAACAAAAAGTAACCTGAAATCTAAGCAGTGCTAATTATTGAACAGGAACCTTTAATTTGGTTGGGACTTCTGCTGAGATTTGCACTCTACCTTTTGAATGAGATGTAAAAATCAGAACCATCACTAACTTTGTGGTACTTTTTGAATTAGCAGGGTATGATCCTTCACTGTGTTGGATATAATGTATTTCACTATATTTCCCTCCCTACATCTCTCCTCAGTTTCAGACGTGATGAAGGAAGTGGTGGGAAAGCTTCTATGAGTTACAGAAGACAGGCTAGAAAGGGTCACAATGGTGTGTGCTGACTATAAAGTCTGTGAAGTATCCTTCAAATCTTGCTTTCAATGGATTTTTATGTCTCTGAAATTTCAGACAGGCTATTCACTCATTCCTATGACAGTTGAACAGTTTTTGGAGAAATTTATCTGGTTAGACTCACACTGGCACAGATACTAGGGAAGTTTCAGGACTTCATGATAGAGACTCTGAGTTGGGATATGAAGTCATAGGGCAGCTGAGTTCTGGAGAATGGGTAGAGAATTGGAGAATCACACTGGGAAGGATTTCAGGCTGTATCTGTCTCTCTGCTGAGTGAAAGGTGAGCCATGGAAAAACAGCTTTCCAAGGTTAAAATAAGCTTTGTGTATATTGTTCATGGTGTACTACTAAATCCATGGGTTGCTGTGCGTGAATTAGCTGGAACGTTTTTATGTGGGTAGCTTCATTCTTACATTAGAACTCCCATATTTGAGTCCTTAAGTGATGAATTCATGGGGTCAAAGCACCTAAGTCAAAACACATTAGGGTGAGAAATATTCTTCTGGCCAGGAGAAACTTTAAAAGCATCTTTTCATTACTTGCTATTGGGCTTGATTCAGATCATTTGTGTTTAGAAGGTAGCTTATTTCTCTCTCTAAAAATAGGCAACCTGTTCTGGTCAGCCTGAGTTAGGTGACCAGTCTTTACGGTCAATGACGATCCATGGAAAAAAGAAGGTGCCTCTGAAGTTAGAGAGCCCAGATCAAACGAGGGCTTCCTTAGTGTTATGTATCTTTTGCAGAGCTCCTGGGGAGCAGACACCCAGGATACAGCTGGTGAAAACTATTAGGTCTAGAACCGAGGTGTAATAAAGGTTTGTTCTCTTAGCTTCCAGAACACCCATTCATTTTCTCAGAAACCACAAAAGAGAGACTGCAAATATAAAAAGTTAGAACAATGCTTAGGAAAGAAAAGATTTGGGTTTTAGTCTTTCCTCATTTTTTCCCCCAGAGTGGTTTGAACATGATGTCCAGTCTTCCAAAACCTTCTCTAAAAAAAAGATTAAAGCATGCTCTGTGATGTTTCCATAATTCTTACTGAATCTGGGCCATTATACAGAAAAGTTTATAAAATTCAGGTGACACACCCCCCACACCCAAGTTTAAACCTCTGTCTGTACTGAAGTGGTGGAGAAATTCTAGCCTCTGTCCCAGTTCCTAAAGCTATTTATGTTTCTTACAAGTGGCTGTTAAACAGAAAATGCACAAGGAATCTCTAAGAGAAGAGACCATAATCCAGGTTTTCTCTCTTTCTCCATCTTGGCAAAAGAACAATTTCCTTCAATGACCTTCAAAGTTGTGTTTTAGCAGAAGATTTGAGAGACTCTGAGTATCACAATACACTTTCATAGCTTCTGGGTGGTACAGCTATCATTTCATTAAAAACATTACAGGAACTGTTAACTTCAGAAAGAATGATACTTTATTTCCCTTCATATAAATAATCATGATGTTAACCATGATGTTAAAAATTATGTTATTTCAGAAATCTGACATTCCATTCCTTTTTGGTTGTGCATGAAAGCAGTTTGACTTGCTTTGTTGCATCAAAACTCAAGTACAGAACTTGAATCCCTTTCAGAAATTCAATCTGCATTATAACATTGCTTTAGAAGAATATTAGGGCTCTTAAAGGATCCACATGTAGACATAAAACACTTTTTTCTGAGTTTTGGCATGAAGTTCCTATACTTTAGGCACAGGTTAGACATCTAGAGAAGTGAGTTCCCATCCTATGATTCAATAGTTCAGCCTCTCTGTAGTTCTACAGCTGAAAAATAAACTAAGAACAGAACTGTTTTGATTTTGTAGCTGAATATAAGTTGACAGTCTGCCATAAATGAAGAGTAGTAGGTAGGATGAAGTTTTCTGATTCAAGATACTTTGTTTGATATTGATGACACTAATATTTAAAATACAGTGACCCTTTATAGTAGCAAATAAATGACTATCAAGCATAGCTACATTTTTAACATTTCTAGCTGTAGTAAACATAGCTTTAAAGAAAAAGATTTGCTAGAAGAAATCACTGAGCCCTCATTGACAATAAGATGTTTCAGGATAGTTAAGAATTCTGTCCTGTCTAATCAGAAATACAATATCAAATAAACAGGTAGACATGAAACTAGTTACAAATATTATGAGGATAGGCAGCTGCAGAAGAAATAGAGAAATGTGTCTTTAAAGGTTTTTGTAAACAACTACAGCCACACAAACAATGAAACTTTATTTCCCTGATCAAATCTGTACTATTCAAATTCCCAGTAGTTTTTCTGGGCTCCAGTAATCCCATAAATATGTTAATTAGAAAACTATTGACTGTTTTTACACTTTTCAGTTCTCAGCTGATCCAGATCCTGCTTTTAAGACAAACAAATCTTTAGTTGTGATGTGTGTGTGTCTTACATAACACAAGGTTGCCCAGCACATTTTCTTTCCAAAGAAATGTGCATATTAAAAATGCGTTAGGAATCAACACAGATCTTCATTTTGTTCAAGTCAGTGGACAAGAATCTGGTGAAAGGATTGGCATCCTTCCTTTATGTTCTGACTCCTCCATCTTGGGTTGTGAGATGCAGTGTTCTAATTATATTTTTCCAAGAAAAAAGGTCTCGGTACATTTGAAATATCAAAATACCTGACGCATCTGACAATATACTCTGATCAGTCCTGTATTGCCTTTGTTCCTGACCAGTTTTGTTCAGCTAGACACTTGAGACAATCTGTAAGTCCTCAGCAGGTATAGATGAGGTGGCTCAACTGAGTCAATTATCCAGATAACAATCATCCGTGGTGCTCTGCTTATGTTTCCATGTGTCTCCTCTGCTTTGTACAGATGCCTGAGGTCCTGATTCTGAGGTACTGGGATAGATTTCACTCTACCCTGGGACTACCTATATAGACGTAAAAAAGATACAGACATTTGCAGACAATATCCCAACATAGGTTTAAAGACAAAGCAATGATGCATTGCCACCTACAAATGTCCATTCCTGGCTGGTGAGTACAGCACATAGAGTGACTAGTTTAGACTTAATGAACTGAATTTTAGAAGTCTAAGTTAGATGAGATAAATACCATTTTTCTGGAAAAATGTAAGGAAGTCATGTAAGCTATCTCTACAACCAATAGAGAGCTCGTAGCAGTCTGTAATGAAAGAATAAATGCTCCTTTTGCAAATTCTGTTCTGCTATGACTAGGTGACTACCAGCATGGGAGTTTGGAGCATAGAGAGTAAGTGTTGACACCACACTCTTTTCTATGTTTCTTACACTTAAAATGCATTTCTTTGCTATCCATGGCACTTATGCTCTTATATTAAAAATACTTACAAAGCTGTTTTATTACAGACATCAAAACAAACTCTCATCCCACAGAGAGAGTCATGGGAATATTTCACATTTGTGTTACTGCTTCATGAAGCCAGAGAGACTCCTTAGAACCTGAAGGAAACTCTGGACGCAAATGATCGCCTGGGAAAGAAGATTCCAGCATCTCCCTGAGAGAGATGCTGTGGCTCCCACCAGACTATGTGGCCTTGGTTGGGCAATAAGAAGTAAAAGGAACAAGTAAGCTTCAACCATGGGACAAAATAAGAGAAATACCAATTCATGTATGGGGCACTACTGGGAAACAGGAAAACCAGCAGAATACATATAGGAGACATATAGGATGTGGGTCATCTTAGGATAGTCACCCAACATTTCTATTCTCATTTGACCCTCCCCATCGTGTCTAGATGGAAGATGAATGGCAGAATATTTCAGTAATTAAGGCCTGAGACCTAGGAGATCTGACCTGTCACTCCTGCTCTGCTATAGCCTCTGCTATAGCCTCTGCTATAGCTGGTTAAGTCAGGGAAAAGGCACTAGTGTCTAGATTCCTCTCATTAAATTTAGGCACTTCAGTTATGAGCCTGAATTTAAAAGCTTAGCGTAATCTTCCTAACAGAAGATTAGACTGTCAATGGAGAAAAAACCACCTCCACAGGGCCAGTGAAATTTAGATGGGCTGAACCACTGACTATTTATTGGTTGTTAAGGTTTCTGTCTTCATCACCCCAGATAAATGCCTCAAGGTAGGTGTGATGAGTTTGGGCTTTGGAGCCTTCTTTTGGGTTCCTATGCCTAATGGGGATGCTGTGAGAATAAATACTTTTAAAAGTTTTGAAGTTCTTGGCTATGTTATTTTATATGTTAACTGTATAATGACCCAAGATATGGTGATACTCTTTCTTATAATGACCAGCACAAAGAGTCTTTAATTTCAGCTGGGTCACCAGTCAACAAATAGAAGTTTTCTGAGATTTCTTTTCATCACATTTACTAAACTTTCTCCACCACACACAGAGACACTTTTTATTTGACCTTACACTGGAGGCCAACCTGCCTCTGAATATTTTGGCCTGTTGAACAGCCAGCATCTGTAGTCTTCGGGGCCTTTCATAACCTCGAAGACCACGGATGTTTTTAGCTGGATAGGACTCAAAATTTTCTTTTTCCAGTTTTTAAGGTTTTCTGCCAAAACATCTACCTTGTTTATGCACCAGTATCATCAGTGAGACTGGCATGGACCTGGGAATGTGTTACTTAACTAACACAGGAGATTTTATAGAGGAGAGATAAAACATACTTTGTATGCTTCTGCAAAGCCCAGCTATTAAGAGTCTGATTGTACTTCTGTTTACACAATTGCAAGTTGGGAACAATTCCACTAAAGTCAACAGTTATACAGGATACAAGTGGTGTTAAGTGAGATCAGAAACAGACTCTTAACTTCCTCTGGCTTTTCATAGTCTCATTGTACCTTTAACATACAGATTTAGGGTTAAAGTCACAAGGGTTCTGTTAGAGCTAAGTGCCATCCTGTCAAAATCACATCTGGCAGAATGTTTTTGAAATCTGCTGGGGTTACAAGCACTACCAAAGTTTGCTATTACTTAGAGAAGGCTATTTTTAATTACTTTTAAAAAAAAAACTCTCAGCCTGTTCACTTTGAGAGTCTGCGAGTACTCCAGATAGAATCAGTATAAGTATTTAACAGTATAGTACTGCTGCTCCTCCTCTTATTCTGCACATCTTCTGGTAACTGGGAAAATAAATGTCTTTAAAATAGGTCTTACTAGAAAAAACAGAAAGTTGGCAGGGTATTTGGGTATAAGTCATATCCCTACTATGATTCTTCCTGGTTTTAAAGCCTAGACTTCAAATTGCTTGTGTTCTATTGACAACCTTATTTTAGATGAGAAAAATAGAGGGATATGGGATGACACAGTCATCTAGCCCTAGTAGAAAACAATGAAAAAACTGGCACTAGTTTTGAAGGTAATTGATGAGATCTGCACAATAAATGGTTCCTTTGAGGTCTAGAATTTAAACAAGGGGTTTTACCAAAGAATTATCTTGCTTATACATGCTGAGAAACGCCTTGGCTCCCTGAAGTTGATATACTCCAAGAAGACTACATTCTGGCTATGTCCTATTTCTGAAAGCCTCAACACTGTTTCCCAGGGGGACCACAACATGAGCTGACCATGCATAAGGTATGTACCCATCTCTGTTGGTGTCTGCTTCTCTATATGGTCTATTTACAATTTGTGTGGCAGCACATGTTATAAAAAGTCAGATTTCTGCACTGGCATTTCTCCAGTATGCTAACCCTTTATCTCTCAACCATTTTGCATATCTGACAATAGCTATAACTCTTTGTTTTTTTCTCTTTAGTTAGTCCTTACTCTGTCAGTCTCAGGGTCCTGAAATTATGCTAGCTGTTTAAAAAAGCATACTCTTACTCAATTAATGAAGTGTATATACCAGTCCGGTGATTTTGGCTGTAGCAGGAGTGAATTTTAAAACCATCTTAGCTGGAAAGAGGACAGGATACAACTGCAATGCTGACACCTCAAAGAAAAAATACAAGCCAGAAGTTTAGAATGATCTCCAGCTACTTGGCCCCTTTATACAGAAATCACACTAGTGCTTCAGGTCCTGAACCTATTCCCTCCTCTTTCAGAACAACTGGATAGTAGGAGGCAAATGAAAAGGAAAACTAACACCTTTCAATCTCTGTGTAGAACAAGTCAGAAACTGAGAGCTTATCCCATCCTTACACTTTATCCCGTCCTTCTCAATGTCCTTGGTTGGCTTTTGGGGAAAATGAACTTGCAGCAAACCCAAGGAAATGAGAAGTTGATGCTATGTTTAAAGTTTTTATTTAAGTATTTAAGAAAAGTCAGCGAGCAATCTATATCAGCAAAAAAATAGCACTCCTTGCATATGCTCTAGCACATACTGAGATTTTCAATTAAATATGTATCTAATGCATATCTAATTCAATAAGTAAATCAACATTACCCAATAGAATTCATTATATTAATCAGGCTGTAGATACGTTATATGGATTAGCATTCTTCTTAAATCAGAATTAAAACAAATAGCAAACATTTTAAAATCTCTATTGCAAATAAGTGCAAGGTGTTCAATGATAGTCCACCATCCTCAAAACAGCAGTTAAGCATCTAAGCTAGCCCTTTAAATGCCCAAAATGGCAGGACTGTAAGCAAGCATGCTGTTCTTATTCTCCAGCCCTGTATTCTTTAATGGGATCTGAGCAAGTCAGGTAAGGTCTGATGGTTATCTCCAGTCCATTCCACATGAAGAATAGTTTTGTCTTTTAAAAAAACCAAAACGTGAGACACTGTATGACAAAATATTCTATGTGTCACTTGTTATATGGGGATGTAGGTGGTGTGGGATCTTCCAAAAGTGTATCTAAATTGTCCCTGTCATTCTGTTGTTTCCATCCAGCTTCTTAAACTGTGATAGTAAATAATACACAGGTTCTCCCAAAATCATAACTATCACCATGTTGATGTCCTCATTACTGGAAAAGAACGTGACTGCATCTTTTCAAAATTCAAGTGCTATATATCTTGGGTGTTTCTGACTTACAGGCACCCTGTGATCCAAAAATTCCTCCAGACGAAAGGAACACCACTTGCAACACAGTTAGCGTTTATCAACTGGCTCCCATCCACACTGCTTAGGGAAAGTCTGTACTAAAGCAGACACCACATAGCACAGCACCTGTCTGTAAGTTCCTGCTGGGCTCCATGTTGCACCCTTTTGGCCCCTAGATAAAAATATGACTTTCTGCAGTATTTTTCAGTTTAGTGCGTCTCAAATAACATGAAGATGATGTTGCAGAGCACATGTTTTTATAGCATGAAACTGAAGGTATGAATTACATGTCTGGGTGTTAATCAGTGCAAAGCCTGCTGGGACACTGTTAGAGAACTACATACAGAGGGAGACAAACCTGACTAAGTCTCAGCCATACTATTTATTGGAAATGAGTTTAGCTATATAAGAGCTTGAAGTCAGTATAATTTTGTCCACTAAGCTCAATGGATAGAATATTATTGTCTTTTAGAAAAGAAATGTCTCATATTTTAATAGATTAATTTAAATATTTGACTTGTATTCAGAGAAGAGAATTGGGTTTTTGGAAGAAGAGAATGTCAATCTTCTAGCTTTGTATATCTTTAAATACCTTTAAAAATACCTAGATACATACATGAACACCTTTAAAAGCAATTTCAAACACTGTTAAAATTATCATGTACTTAAGCTTAAATATCACTGCTTTTGCCACTGTTAGTTGGATCCTCAGCATCCCTTATTTATATTCACGTCCCTTTGTTTTTTCTTTAGTGAGAACAAATTAAAGAAAATCACTCAAGGCAGTATTCAGCTGTAGGCTGTCCTCTTTCTAAGCCTCAGCACATACAACAAGTTGTTTTCAAGAGGTCATACTGCTCATGGGGGCCAGGAGCCCTCTATACCAAACGCCGAGCTCACTGTACATATCCTCTGCCAATGTCTCCCCTGTGCAGATGATGCATTTGTAGAAACTCTGCTCCTCCCCTTCAGATATGTATCTCCCACCTGTCACCATGAGGGTACCACAAGGAGCAGGAGCCTCAAAAACAGGCATACATGATGTTGAGCGGTGAACTCTTTCCAATTCTTCAAATAAATTAGGGCCATATCCAAATAGATGATCAGGTCTTGAACAGAAACACAAATGTAAATTTTTTCCATTCTCACTGATTTAAAAAAATGGTGAGGACTAAGAAAATGCCTCTAAGGCAAAAAAAAAAAAAAATCTATTTTTTTATCTTCTGTTTTTATCTTATGAATATCTGAAGTGGGAAAATCAAACAATTCATGAGTATTCAGTGAACTCATGAAGATTTCAATCAATTAATTTAGATTAAATTTTAATACATTTCAAAAATAATCCAAAAGTGAATTTCACTTTTACTACCACGACTGAAATCTTAATCCTTTCAAAATCAATTCAAAATTCCGTTCTCCTTTGGTAGAGTTAGAGTTCAGCTCTTTTACTTTAGATTGTTCATATTTAAATGGTTATATAATTATCTAAAATTTAGGAATTTTGTGCAGGCTAACTTTTTCCCTAGCAGAGAAATGTTTTCTTAATGCTACAAAGGCTGTTCTGCTCTATACAACTTGCCATACATGACACTGTAATGTAACTGTGAAAACAAACAAACAATAGTTAAATTTATGATGCTAGACTACAAAAGTACCTCTATCACATTTCCTCAACTGTGATAGATGTTTTATTCAACAGTTTAGACTGAGCTGGATGTTATTTACCTCTAAGTATTTAGACACTGCAAAAAGGTTTTTATTTATGATGTCACAGACCAAGGTCTTTTGAGGTTGGATTAGCAAAAAAGCACTGGGCACAGTGTGAAATACGGTGCAGTACTCTTCCACTCTGAAACAGGATTTTTTTCAGAAAATAGAGAGTATCTGTTTGTCATGAGGGGAATATTGGCTATTATAATAAATTTATAGCATATATCTGTGAAACTGAGAGGAAGACATTGGAAGGTTTATCTCAAAAGTCTCCTTATAATAATGGTAGATGGGTGGGTTCATTGTACTTACTCCAAAAGTTATTTACCTCATCTAAAATGTTGTTTAGCATCTTCCTGAATGTATGATGAAGTTGTTTCTATAGCCCACTCTAAGAGTAATATCAACATTGAAGAATAATTCCTGGCAAAACTTTTAATAAAATGAGAAATAATTGATATACATTTTAAATGTCTGTATTTGATATACTAGATTTATGGTGGAAGAATGTGAAACTTGAAGTCTTGCTCTGAAATGTACTTCATTTGCTTAACTACTTAGAAGTAAAATTTTCCAAATACAATTTCTTTCCAAGCAGGGAATTTTCCCCCCTCCTTCAAGAGTAAATTTGATTTTCTGTTATTTTGCTTGGACCTTTCATTAACACTGAACCATGCCTAAGTTCCTGTTACACTGGGGAGGGCAAACACAACATTCTGAAGGACTGTGTTGCAGGTTGTTTATAGAAATATCTTTTCAATAATCTCAGTAGAATTTTTTACTACCTCCCTCAAAGAAAGTAGGACGCCAAAGCAACCTTTCCATGTGAATTGGTAACTATACTCCTTGATTATGTCCTGGTGTTTTCCCTTCATAAATGCGATTTGCAGTAGGACTTTACCTACATCAAAGACAGTAGTCCATTGACGAGAAATCACGTTACTATGTCTGGATGACTTCTGATAGGGCGTGATCAAAGGGCCAAAAGCTATCAGCTCAGACAGGCACTTCTTTTCCTTTTGTTTGAGTCCGGAAATGAAAGAGCTGATAGCTGCCTTTTGGTCCTAATCCGCACTACTCTGCTTGACAGGAGATGAAAGGTGCACCAATTACTGCTGATAATAGCTGACTACTATATGCATTCATTACTGTGCTTATCATTACAAATTACATGGCATTCTTTACCTGCAACTTAGGGAAATGTTTCACTACAGCAAAATGTCTGTTAGCATTACTTCTTAGTCTTTGTGTACTCCAAGAAGAGCCTAAAGTAGAAATGCTTTCAAAAAGAAATTCAGCATGATACAATCGCGTGAGTCCAAGAACTCACATAATGCTAGCAGCTGGAAGTTTGTTTTAGTACATAATATGAGGAATAATTATATTTATGTAAAACTGATATCCACCTTCTGCTTCAAAAACTTCCCATGGCTATTGAATCCGTGAGTATATGTCTCCCAAATACTAGTCTGCATGCATGTAGATAACATGAAAATGGAAAGATAATATATCAGTAACCATGAATTATAAGCCTATATTTATATAAAGTTCTTCTAGAGGCAGGAATTCACAAGCTTTTTTATTTCTACCACATTAACATAAGATACAAACCTTTTAATAGTAACATGAGTGCGGTAGTTTATAATGAGAAATGGAAAAAAAATGAAGAGAAAGATTGAGGTTCATTGTTTGAGGCAGCAACCTAGCAAAGTTTTCTAGTCTACTAAGGCTATCTGTCAGTCATCACACTCACAACCAGATTGCATAGCAAATAAATAAAGGATTTTTTACTCCTAATATATCAAGAAGGTAGAATACTGAGAAAAGTTGGGAGATGTATAAGGAGGAGGAAAACAGGCCAGTATTTCTGCAAATGTAAAAGTAATAGCAAAAGCTGCATGAGACAGTTTTGAAATGTTTCATTTACCAGTGATACATGATACATTCAATGATTAAAAACTGTTCTTTTTCAAACAGGTTCCAAAGGCAAGGCAAGTTCTGACCTCAGAACTCAATCATAAGTATACATATACATATATGTATATGTATACGCTTATGCTTATGCTTATATGTCTACTATGGTGTGCTTTTCATTCATAACATACCATCAAGGCATTCTGAAACTGAAGCTGGTGCAGAATGCCACAGAGTTCACTAGAGATCCCAGAGCACCATTTTTGCATATTTTCAGGGAGGAACTTACGTGTTATTAGTGAATTCAACCCCTAAATTAATTCTTATTCCTGTAAGAACTCATGTTATTGCCTTCAGTAACAGTACTTGTTCTTGAGTTCTTTACCCTAAGCAGGTAAAGGCTCTGCAGTAGTTTTCTCCCTAAAGCAACCGCATTATATTCATTCCCAGAACTAGAAAATCCTGACATCTTGAAAGGCATAAATTAAAATTTGGAGGAAATTTATTCTTGTGAGGTTTGTTTACGAGGAACAGACGGTCAAGTTTAGTGAAGAACTGACTATGAAATCAATTTTACCTGGAATATTCCTAGGACTATTAAAGGAAATAATATAAATGAATTTGGAATTGTTTGGTGTGTACACAGCTGGCATGAATGAAAGAATGAAAGATGTCCACATAAGCAGCTCCCTCTGCTCCTGCACACAGACACACAGAGCTTCATTTATTTCATTAGGGTTCCTGAACAGGACTCCTGAATACAGAAGAACTCCTGAGCTTATTAGGAGTCCTGAATTCATTAGGACTCCTGAATATAGACTGTCTGTTTGTGAAGCGTCTGATCCTAGGCTTGGTTCATGAGCGAGGAAGTTTCTCTTCAGCATTCACTGCTGGAGAGAAAGTAATAGTAGTACCTTGAACAATATGGTGAAGTTCCTTACAAAGGGGAAGAAATAAGGAATTATGATGGTGGTGGGACTTGTACAACCATTAAATCACACAATTTTTGTTCTGAACCTACTAGTACCAACTGTTATACATGAAGAAGTTCAGCTTGTGTGTGTCTTCTTCAACTCAATCATGTTGAAATATATATTAAAACTAGGTGTTGCGATATTATTTACAAGAATTGTTATACTGGATGAAACCTATAGTCCAGAAAAAGATTCAAGAAAGGCCCTTATGGTAGGACATGCTCCCAGGAAAGGCCTTTGCCTTATGTTTAATAGTTAGAAGTTGGTTTAAACCTGGTTTTGACTACCTGAGAGTCTTTTCACAAAGTCTGGTATTTAGTGTTGATTTAGTTTTATTGTACTTTCTTTCTGGTTTGGGTCCAGAGGTCAGTAGATCCTTATTTCCATCAATAGCCAGTGTGACTTCTTACAGAGGAAAAAGTTTGAGCTCCTGCACTGACTTAAAGACCTGTGCGTATTTTGTGGGCTTTGTGAGGCTTACTAGGGGTAACTGAAGTTTGGAGACCTTTATTGCTCTCCCTTTTTAGTGTTAATGTCTGTTTTCTTCTCTACTAGGGTATTGCACTTTTTATTTTCTTTCTTTTTTTTTTTTTTTTTTAAATGTGAATTATAAAGACAGAAAGTAAGGGATTTTTTGGTCTTACTTTTTTTCTTTAGATTGCACCTTTCTTATGTGTGCTTGTCTATATTTAAAATAAGAAACCTGGTTTTAGAGGAAAGGAAAAGGGAAGGAGAAAAAATAACTCCTGGACACTACTAGGTAATCCTTCAGCCTCTTTAATAGGTAGATGATCTGACATTGACTGTAATTTTATTTATTTATTTATTTTAAATTATTTAAATTAATAGTTAATATGTTAGACTGATTTTATAGCTGTTTATAGCTGTCATATGGTTTTTATATCAAGAATTTTGCTGTATTTTTAGTCATTTCAGAGACCTACTAAAACAGGAAATGTCTTTTTGATTTACTCATTGGAATCAATAAGAGCCATAGTACATTCTTCAGTGGTCTAAAATCAATACTCTAATTACAGCAGCATCAAGGGTACATACCAGATTGAAAAAGAAACCTTGACTTCATGGCTGTAGCAATTGCAAAACTTGTTATGAAGCATGCGTGACAGATAAATGACTTTTGACAGGAACCCTATTTAATTTTGTGGTGGTAGTAGTAGTAATTTGCTTAATGGGCCAATGATCAGTGACAGGGACTCTGAAGTAATAGTACAATACACATAATAAAAGCTCACTAATTATTATCCAGATCCAGGTTAGTAAATAGTACTGAAGTTGTCCTATTTTGGTGAAGTACAAAACTATCAGAGATTACTCCACTAAATCAGCACTGGAAAACAAAGAGTCATTTTTTCTGGTCTTTGTTTATTTACACTAAATCTTTGAAATACTATGGTTCTAGTGAAATAAATTGGTGTTATATATGATGCAGTATTTCTAATTCTTATAACTTTCTTTTTATTAGAGTAACTACAGTTTACATTTCTGATGACACTACAAAAATTAATTATTTTTTTTAAAAAAGTTTCTAGCTAGTTCCATGCAAAGTTTTAGCTGAAATGCTAAATTCACTGTACTAAATTGTATTTCTGACCACAGTCCTCACCTCACACACACTAAGTGTTTCTGGCATTTTTCTTCTCATTGTGACTTTTGAAGAAGCTTTCTGGGTATACGACTTAGTCTGAAAAAAGCAAAATTTCCTTTTACTGAATTTATAACAACTACCTGATTACATCAGCATTTAATGGTACTTTTTACATATAGAGAATAGGATTTTCCAGAAACACAGTGTACAGTCATCTTGATTTTTTTACCTGTAATTGGGCTGTCTGCTTACCCTTTTTTTATTTCAGTGTTTCACTCCATATTAATTTAGCATGGAACTCATTATTCCCTATAGTTGCAAAGATCTCAGATAAATGGTTCACTGATGTTATCCCTGAAAACTTTCACTCATCCTAGAGCTTTTTTAATGTCCATCAGG
This sequence comes from Fulmarus glacialis, assembly GCF_000690835.1. NCBI lineage: Eukaryota > Metazoa > Chordata > Aves > Procellariiformes > Procellariidae > Fulmarus > Fulmarus glacialis. The sequence goes on from NW_009209146.1 coordinate 20,932, forward strand.
TGTATTAATTAATGCATTGTGACCTGCTGCCTAACAGTTTCCGAGAACACTATCAGTTATTATTATACTCAACTTTTATTTTTGTAATTTTTGATTCTCATAATTTATTTCCATTTCAGGTCATATATGTGCACACACACACACAAACACACATGTGCATCTATATATATGGATATTGTGTACATAGATATATATATTTATGGGTGGATGGATGTACATAGGTAGTACCTAACAGAACAAAAATCAGGGCTTCAAGTCAGGTTCATTCAGGTTTAATTGTCCTTAAATTTAGGAATACTTAAGTGACTTCCTTGAAGACTTCAACAGCCTCAAAACAGACCTCAGTGAGATTCTCTGTTCTAAATCGAGTTGGCTTCCTTATCAGTCTTATAGCGCTTACAATTGTAACATCAGTGAAACTGGGGAAAAAAGGTTGGCGAGAGATTTGCAATGGAGAGAAATCACCTGTTGGTAGCTGTTTCAAAGTGTTACTCACTGCCACGCTCTCTGCTGTTATCTTTTATTACTCAATTTGACACAACTTTGCTATAGGAAGCAGCAGAGGTTACTCAGCAGGCAGTGGGGTCACCACAAGTTGCTGAGAACCTTTTGTATGTTTGATGATGGCACAGATCCATAGCAAATCCCTCCTGAATCTTTTTCTCATTAGAGGGTACAGACACAAAGAACTCTTTTTGTCTTATATTAAGATATTTCTAACTGAATCAGTGTTGAGGTGTATCTTGCAGGAGAACCAGTGTTCACTCAGTATATTTTCAGAACATTCACACACATATAATTTGTTTGTGAAGTTTTTAACAGAATTGACAGGGGAAAAATAAATAAATAAAAAAAGCCACCTCAGAATCTTCACTGCTGGACAACTGCAATTGCATACTTATTCAGATGTTATTGGGACTTGTGAGAAAGAATCCTGAAATTGAGTAATTCTACCAGATAAGTGTCAAGATAGATTGACTAATTCTGTAACAAGTTATTCCCTTATGAATAAAAGATGGATTAAAGGATTAAAACCTACAAATAAGCATAAAGTATTTGTGACAAATGTAAAGTCTGCAATAACAAGGTCTGCAGTCCATCATAATACTATCATACTACACTCTGAAGTGTATCTGAAGTACAATGTGAGACTTATTTTCCTTGTCTATACAGTTTTATTTCTTGAGGCCATCTAGCGATTGATTCTGTCGTTTGTGCTGGCTGACTGAGATTTTGAATTATGTGGGCACTTTCAAGCTACTGAAACCTCCAGTCTCGGTGTCCCAAATGCTTTTTTACCCTTTTAAAAATGTGCCTGCTCCATCAGATTTAACTGAGACTATCCAAGTAGTCCACCCAGACCTCATATACTCAGTAGGTAGACACTTCCACAAGAAATCAGAGTGGTCTGGGAAAGCTGTATGAGGAAAAAGCTCCTCTGTATAGAGAGAGTAAGGAGTGTGGATATGGTAAGATAATATAAAAAGTGGAAGATATAGGTTCAAAATATTTCACCTTTCTCTTAAGTCCTTCACCTGAGATGTTTAAGAGCTGCTGCTCAAGTGTTACCTCTTTGGGACTCTTCTGGTTTTTTATCAGATAACTGCTGAATAAAATTAAAAGTAATTGTAGGTGTTCCCCTCTTTGGGTCAGTTCTCAAAATCTTTCTAAGGACATACATATCAATTTTAGGGGCTGTCAGGGGGAGGGTGATGCATGAAAATAGGCAGCCTGATTTTTTTTTTAAGTCTATCTACCATGTCATGCTGTAGTGAGTGGCAGGATTGTGTCATTACTCATCTGAGGTTCAAACTGGGAAAGTGCTGATGCTGAGCTAATGTGTCCTCTACCCTGGGCCATGCAGTGGGCAACCTCTTCTGACAGGCTCTTCTTCACTGTGTGCAGTGTGTCACATCTAGAAGGAGATGTTTTGAAGCTGCCCCTAAAATGTGCTCAAGTGCTTCTTGCCATTTCAAAGCAGAGAGTAAAATTAACAGCAACACTTCATATCTGAAACAGCACCAGTTTCCTCTCTATAAAGGTGAGAAGGTGCACCCCGGGGGCTGACATCAGCTTCTCACACAGCAGCAGAATTGATCAGAGCCCTCCTCCTCCCCTCGGTTCACTCGAGATGGGCTGTCTACTATCACCTGAAGGTGCTTTTGTCTCCACTGACTAGATAAACCTACCTCACAAAAATGGAAGAGACAAATAAACACAGCTCTGTGGTTTGACTTAACAAAGTGATGATGCTACTAATTCCAGCTAAGATCTGAGTTTAGGTGCAGATGTGACAGCAGTGGGTGAGTAGCTAGTACTAGCAAAAGCCTAGGGCCAAACCTCAGCATAACATCCACTGTAAGCATAGCCTTCAGCATTTAGGGTTCAAATTTAAGTGGGCTACTTTGCCTCTTCTGTCCAGGTTGCTCTTGTTTAACATTCTGTCTAACATTTTGACCATATAGAGTGAACATTTTCAGTATTGCTTGAAATACATTGCTGAAAAGCAGTGTATGATCATGATAAATGACTTTATCACAAATTAGAAGTAAAGGTGGAACCCAAACAGAAGACAGGAGGAGGGGAAGAGGCACAAAGAACAGAGGAACAGGAAGAAAAACAAATATCAGATTTTTTTCATTGTGAAGTCGTATCCAGAATATGCGAGTATGTGACTATAGCCTCTTCACTTTAGTTTATTCAGAAAAAAAATAACTAGATAGTTAGCAAGTATGAAAATGTCTTAGAAAACTTAATTAAGGGTCAAAGACATTTTCAAAGAACAAGTTTGAAATTTTAAGCCATGAGAATGAAGCTTGTCTGGATGACATTGGCGTGAATGATCAATAGCTGTAATATCTTGTTTGTTGCTTGTACTTCTCTGCTGGGAATCTTCCCTGGTCTTCACCACCACTCTTTTCACCTCTCCCTGCAGTAACTGTGACCATCATTCTTTGTCACCATTTCATATTTCTGTCAAAACTTTATGCAGCCTGACATGTGGCTGTGCAGGTAGTTCCTTGCCTGTCTCTGCTCCTAAAACATATGATAAAGTGGTACAAAAAATTCTTTAAAATATCTGAACTTTTAATTGAATGCTTCTTTTATCATGACCCTTATTGGGAATTCACAAAGTGCTTTAACGTGTAAGTTTACTGGGAAGGGGATTCTCTGAAACAGGAAATATTGAAAAATATTCACTGTAGTTAAATTACAGATTTGAATTTATGAATGTATTAGAAATTCATTTATTTGAGTGTGTTGTGATGTAAAAGTGCTGCAGTAACTTTACAGAATCAAATAACCAGCTTTCAGGGTTAGTAAGTGTCATGTGGCCTTTTGGGCTGTGGACATTGAATTTTCGAATTACCGATAATTAAATAGCAACAGACTAAGGCAAATGCCGTTGCATCCTCTCTTAAGGTAGTTAGAAAAATGTATCTATCTTGTGGGTGTTAAGCAGACACCAGGTAAAAGGGAGTGGAGGGCAATGATCCAGTCTGGTCAGCCCCCACCATACTTCTGTGTGTTTAGTAAAACCAAAGAGTTTTGTTGTGAATGTCCGAATAGGGACTTCTGTGGTGTTGCCCTGGAGATTTGCACAGTCCTGAATTTGGGAATATGTTTCTGTATTACGACTTCAGAAAATCACCGGTGCTGAAAGCTCAGCTTAATTAAAAGCATTTTAAGGATTAGACGCATTAATCAGAACAAATGTATCTCATCTCTTCTTTACCCATCAAAGGAAAAGAGGAAAGGTGAATCTGTCAGTCACAGATAGTCTTCTGTCACTCAATATCCTACCTTCCTAGGAGAGAAAGAGAGTATAGAGATTACACAAGTAAAACTCAATGGATATATTAGCTAACTTCTGACAAAAGTACAAAAAATGTCACATTTTTCATTATATACAGTCTCTGTAACAAGATAGTGCTCAGAAGTATGCAAACATTGTTTAATATCTAACATCCAGGATTCAGGTCTGGGAGACATTGCCCTGTAGTAATTATATCCTGTGGTAAACATCCAGTTATGTTGTGTGCCTATTGGGGAACAGCACAGAATTTTGGAAACCAAATGTGCTGCTTTTGGCTGGGATAGAGTTAATTTTCTTCATAGTAGCTAGTACGGGGCTATGTTTTGGAGTTGTGCTGAAAACAGTGTTGATAATACAGGGACGTTTTCGTTATTGCTGAGCAGTGCTTACACAGAGTCAAGGCCTTTTCTGCTTCTCACACCACCAGCGAGTGGGCTGGGGGTGCACAAGGAGTTGGGAGGGGACACATCTGGGACAGCTGACCCCAACTGACCAAAGGGATATTCCATACCATGTGATGTCATGCTCAGCAATAAAACTAGAGGGGAAGTTGGTGAGGGGGCTGCTGCTCAGGGACTAGCTGGGCATTGGTTGGTTGGTGGTGAGCA
>NW_009209147.1:0-1057 GCF_000690835.1 Fulmarus glacialis
GAACATGGTACTAGGAGCAGAGGCAGCAGACTGGGGCTGGCTGGACTGAGAGAGCAGATAGCGATCTGCAGCAGATCCATCGAAACTGTGACGAAGCTCAGAGACCCCGTCCAAGACGGGAGAGAGTTTATTTCTCTGGACGTCCCCTGGTGTGTCCTTGGAGTCAGGAAAATTGTCTGTATCTGACTGATTCGTCATCCCCCTGGTAATTTTTTTCAAAGGTGAACTTCTCTCCAGGTTGTCAGTGGTCGAGATAATGGGATGATCATGCAAGGCAAGCTCAGATCCGCCTGCATGTGGGTAACTGCTGCTCACATTGAGAAATTTCTTGGAGAGCATGATAGAGGGAGAAAGACAATGCTCCAGCTGCATAGCTCTAGCACCACAGTAATAACCCTTCAGTCCCTGGATCTGAAAGGGCTCCTTAGTATCAGAAGCTAGACATCCTGGGACCCTCACTAGACAGAAAGCACTTCATCCACCAAATGCTTCCCAAACGTTTGATTTACTTTTTTTTTTTTTTTTTTTTTAATTTAAAAGAGGGAGAAGAGATTGGCCAATTGACACTATGCAGCAATCAGGAAAGACTCACTTTTGATCTTGCTGCTTGTGGAGAGGATGAAACGGCTTCTGCCATTGGTTAACCGCTGACAGTAATTTAATTAGATAGACATTAATTAGGATAATCACCTGGCTCCTGGTCGCGACGATCATGGCAAATTGAAGGAGATGATTTTATTGTGAGATAGAAGGAAGGGGAAGGGGGAAGGGAAGAGTGTGTTTGCTATAAGAGCTCATTATTACGTGACCTTTCCAGCATTTTTTTTTTTTTTTGACTACGGCTGGAAAATAAATCAAAAACCCTGCGATTCCCCAAATATTGCGCGCGTGTCCCCCACCTTTGTGTGTCAGGGAGGAGACCGGGTGCTGGGGGCTTCGGGGACCGGCTGCGAGGGGCGCGCCGGGCTGGGCGGCCGCTGCCCTCGGCTCACCTCCGCGATTCGCCTCCCCTTTCGGAGCGCGCAGCCCTTTTCCCCCAGCTCCCGTGAGCGACCCC
>NW_009209148.1:0-15033 GCF_000690835.1 Fulmarus glacialis
GAACAAAACGATCTAATAAAGCTTCCTCACCTTTAGTTTTTATCATTCCTTTTTCTCTAAAGCAGGTACCTGCTGGCCAGGTAGGGAATTTTGTGACGTGCAGACCAGGAGCACGTCAGACCTGTGGTCTTGGTTTGTCAGTGGTGAAAAGCCAGGGCAGCTCCAGGATAGACTCACGGGATAGCTTAATGTTGTCATTTACGTGGCCCTTGGAGTACAGATGTTCTGCTGGGCATTTCTATCACCATGACAAGCTGGTGGTATTTTGTTCTCACCAGGATTTCCAAATGTCTGGAATATTGGAGCAGGAGAAACCATATCTTTCTAGAGCTTATTTTTATGGAATGTATTATGAAAAGGAGTCTTTAGGAAATAGCAAGTCACCACAATGCTTATTAAAATGACCTTAAGGTCAGATTCTGCCACTGTTAATCACCATAGTTGTACCTTACTCTGTGAGCTTTCCCATTGGATTCAGTGGGATTACTTAAGGAATTCGGGTACTACCTGATGGGACCAAAGTAGCAGAGAGGCTGGCCCTTAATAGGCGTAGCAGCTGTAATGCAACATGCCTTTGGTTTTCCCTTCTATTTTAGCTAGGTAAAAATACTTTATATGCAAGTTATTTTCTTTTGAGGATCCCTTCTTCACAAAGATAAATTTTATGTAGCAATTGTTAATATATTCTGTTACTTTAATCAATATTTTAATATATGTATTGTTGAAATGGGAAGTCATCTTTGCTGAGAATGTGCTTCTAGATTAGAAGCTCCCTTGGCTTTTGATTGAAAAAAATTCTGCAATAGGAAAAAGAAAATAATTTTATTCTGAACTCTCCTTGAAACTCTGCAGGTTTCACAAAGATATTTTCCAGGGTTTGTTTGTATTTCTTTTTTTATTTTATTTTAAGCCACTTCTGCCAAGTAGCCTGATTTAGAAGAACTGGGCAACACTTCATGCTCTTTCTGAAATTATAAATAGTGGACAATGACTTGATTCAGTATTCTAACAGCTGCATGAAACAGAGTGGGGCCACTATACAATTGTGAATATAAATGGGAAACTCACCTATGAAGAATTATTTGCACTTCAGCAAAATAAAGTGGTGACAACTTATTTACAGACTTTTATGCTCTGGGAGAAAGGGATGCAAGAATTAATTTTTTCTTCACCTAGCCTGAGAAGAAAATGAATTTGGCTTAGGTTTCTCTCTACTAAATAGGTTATTTTCAACCAGAGACACAAACCACTTCTTTGGGTGTTTGTGAGAACATTCTTAGCTTTGAGCGTTAGTTCAGGTTGTTGAACTTGAACTCAAGGGCTTGAGCACTGCAATAAGGTATTTTACTAATAAAAGCTTTCATTTTTCAAAGTAATAAAGGGTTGTTATTTGGTTTTTTTAAAGCCAGCAAATTTAAAAATACTCAAATACAATGTAATTCTGTGATATACAGGTTCCAGTGCAGAAGTCTAGCCCTTTCAGAGGATTTCAGAGGACGGCAAAAGATTTAGGCTCTGTGCTAGTCCTGTGCTCACAGACAAGCTTAACCCTGTCTAGTCTAATGGTGAAATTGTTCTCGTCAAACATTGAAACTAGATTTTTTGAAAAGAGCTTAATAATGATTTGACTATAATTAAGTGCGTACTACGCAAATTTAACCCAGAAGAATCAAATGTCAATATTCAAGTCAGAAAATACATGGTTTAATACCATTCTCCTGTATCCTGCTGATGTGACTGCAGTTATTGAGATGTTTCTTTTTAACTTCTTTGTGATGGAAACAATCATGGTTCTAGAAAATAAAAATTAGAATTTAAAGTAAATGACAGGATTGTTTTGCTTCTTTCCTTGAGCCAAACTGTGCCTTAAAATATGTATGTAAATGTCAGTGATTCTTGCAAGTTTCATGGATGTAAGGGTGAAAAATCTCGTGGAGTGTTTAGCTAACCAAGAATAATTATTTCTTATTTGTTATTTTTCTAAGTGTAAAATGTTTTCCTCAAATAGAAGCAGAGCCAAAGAAATTTCTTGTTATTTTTGAACATAGCTTAGTCAATGTGAACCATTAGCAGGCAACTTTTATACTGAAAATACTTCTGGACTATTTGGACAATATTTCTGAAGAATTAGTACATTCAAAGGAGAGTGAGATTCATATTATATCTAAAAGGAAAAAGGAGATAGCTGTTTACATTTATCAACTCCAGAGGAGGAAAATTCTGCATCATCTATTCGTTTTTTTGACAGTACAAGATTGTTCATTATTGCATATCTATAAATGGTTTTGTCCAATACAGCACTTAACAACCTAAAAGCTGAAGGCAATATTACTTCCCTAGGAAATTATTTTGTGCACTAATATCTCTGCCTCTTGAGAACTATTTTCCCCCCAGTTTTAGCTCTAGTGTTCCCCTTTCTTATCCACTGGTGTAATGTTGTGTATCTTTCTGTGTGATTTCTCTCTATTGGAGACATGGCAAATATCTGTAATTTTCGTTTGCCTCTGAAATAGCCAGTATCCAAGTTATACTCATTTTGCTCTTTATATTTCTCGCCTGCACGTGGTAGTAGCAGTACTACACCTGCAGGCTTGACTTTCCAGTCTTACCACAGCGCCTGGAGAGCGTGGTCATGGTCATGGGTCATGGTCCCGCGGCGCTAAGTGCGATGCCAACATAAACCAAGGCGCCGTAGCTGCTGTGGAGAGTTTACAGACTGAGCATAAAATGGGGAGAGAGACACCAATGTGGGGAATACCAGAAGAGCAGGGGAAGTGCTGGCCAGCCCTCAGTGCTTAAAAACGTAGGGCTTAGGAAAGGCCTCTCCTTGGCCAAACCTTGGGCAGCAGTTTACTGAGGTGTCTGAGGGTGTGTTTTCCTTCAGTCGGGTCATCTGTGATGGGTTTCTGAAAAAGGGCCCTAAGGAAGATTGCTTTAAACCAACAGCAAAAAACTTTTCTTGGTGTATGGGGTTAAGCCTCAAGACATTTCCCAGGACGGAGAAATTGCTTGGCTTCCGTGTGTGTATAAGTGTATTTAGTCTCTTTTTCCTCAGGCAGACAGTCCCCGAGTTTCTTATTTCATAGTTTGCGTTGGCTGGAAGCAAGAGGAGTTTATTATATTTAAATTTATTTATGTTATACTTGTGACTATTATATTTCTTAATATTTTAAAATGTCATAAACATTTCAAGTGCTGAGGGCTGAATCATTGGAAATCACAATAAATCCCAATGTTCAGAAAGTAAATCAAAGGGGTCTGTCCCCTCAGCCAAAAAGGCACTGGACCAGAGGAGCCTCCTTCAGAGGGAGGGGAGGAAACCTGCGAGCCCCCCAGGGCTGGGGTACCCAGGCATCCCACTTGAGGTACGAATGGATTTGTGGGCTCTGGAAATGCAGTAAAATGACTGGCTGGTAAGTATTTAAAAGAAATATCAGGACAATACCTGGATCGTGATCTTTATGAGAAAGGCAACCTGTCTTTGCTGCAAACTGGTATAGCACCTAGCAGGGGACTCCCCGGCCCCAGCGTCCTCCGTCCCCCTGTGAGGTCCCTGTCTGCAGCAAGAAGCAGGAGATGGGGGCCCCCACCTCGGCTTACCATCCTGGTGGGGCATGGTTGCCTTTGGAGGGAGCTCGGGACTCCCTCCTCCTACACCCTATCTGCTTTGTACCTCCTGCTTTGGTGGCTTCACACTCTCCCGTGCCTTTTTTATTTACCCTGTTATACTGCACCCCCATATTCACCCCCTTTGCTAGAAAATCAGGCTGAGGGCTCATGCTGTGGCTCTAATGAGGGCCACGCAGGGTCAGCCGCACTGACCCCTCAGTTCCCACAAGCATCGGTTCCTTCCAGGACTGCGACTCCTATGTTGCTGTCTGCGACCTGCACCCCTTGTTTCTAGATACACCCATTCGCATGTGGCCGCCTAAAATGTCTCCTTTAAGAAAAGGGGTGCAATCTGTCTGGGGGTAAAATGTTCCTCTGTAAGAGACGTTCTGAGTTACAAATGCATGGGAAGTATTGCATCTTTCTGGGTCTTTAAAATACAGAAGAGAATGATTTATTTTGCTTTTTCAGCACTTTTATTACATATTCTAACCCCTGCCATCTCATTCTACATTATGTTTGCTTCTGCTCTTATTATGATTGTTTTTATCGCCAGCCTGATCAGTGAACATCTTTGGCTTTTTCTATCAATTTTCCACACTTTGTAGTGTGTATTGCTTGCTGTATCTTCGTCTTGGAGTTGTTATTTATGATTCTATTTCTGTTTTTTTCCTCCTCTTTGCCATTGAGTCAAAACGCATTTGTAGCCAGAGTTGTCATCCTTGGTTGTGCAATAGTGTTCTTGGGCCTTTTTCTCTTAATGCAATAAATTATTTTTAAGAAACACTTCCAGGTTTTACCATCTATTCTTCTCCTCCCAGTTTTGCTTATAGCATTCCTTACTTTTGAAAACTAGTTTTTCTGATGGACCAGCCCTACCTGTTTGTGAAACGTAATCTGATTCTGTGACAACTTCTCGTTTTTAGTTAAGTAACTGATTTAACTTTATTCACCAGAATACAACTCAAAATGGAGGTTTACACTATTGCTGAACTTTCAGCCTGTAGAAAATCTTTAAAATAACCCTACTGTATCACTGGAAACTTTTTTTTACATGGGAAAGGAAGAAAACTTTTGCACTTAGAAAGCTCTGGGATTTCAGATACATAGTAATTTTCCTTTAACCTTGCTTACTTAGGTAGCACTGGCTGCTGGCAGATGTAATGCTAATTTCTCCTCACCAACTAGGAGAGTGATGCTTCTGAAGAGGAATTCAACCTCCCAATTCATTGACCTCAAACTGGCTTCAGTGGGGGTTTGGGCGAGTCCATATTTCAAGGAGTATGTATGAAGTTTGATGTGCACATCATCCATCTATCACTGAAATCTGTTGTTCTGCTTGTGTTTCTTCTACCCATTCTTCTAGAAGAATGAAGAAAGGGTGATGTTATGCTCAGGTGGAATCCCAACTGCAAATATCCTGCCTTTTGCTTTCTCTCACCTAATGTTTGATATCAAACTAATGATATGATTTTTTTTTCAGGATATGATCAGTTGTACAGTGTTAGAAAGTGCCGCACTATGGTGATTATAACTGTAATAAACTAGAAGCAGAAAAGATTATGAAGCTGTTTTTCTGTCCGGTAACTGGCTGCTTAAGCTCAAACTCAGGAAAGCATTTCTGCAGAAAGGCAAGCTTACAGCATGCTTAACGTCAATCACAGGTCTGCACCACATTAAGGCACATTTCAGACAGAGAGAAACTTAAGCATGCGTATAGGTGTTTTTCAAAATGGAGACTTCAAGCATAAATGTGAGAAGGGGATTTTGCAAGAAATCAGGACGAGGTCTGTGTGCTGGTGTAGGATTGTACCCAGGGATACGTCTTTGGTGAAGGGCAGTTCCCCTGTTTTCCTAAGATTTTCACTATGCAGTCCGATAGATTCCACTCAGGCAGCACTGTCGTGAGAAACTCAGCGAGCAATAAGGCAAGCGAAAGGGAAGAAAAATAAAGCAAAAGTTTTTCTTACCAGTCAGCCGGGATATGTTTGGCAGAAAGTAACACAGTTGTTCAGATAACTGGGCAGTCAAGCTAGAGATGCAGTCTGTAATACCTTATTTTCCAACAAATGTTTCCACTTTTTTCAGTTGAGTTGCCATTGAAAAGATTTTGATTAGTTATTAATCAAACTTATTTACAAAATTCTATGTCTGCAGTTAATTTATGAGTAGTTCTTGGCACACTTCAAACAGCTGTAATGGCTGTGCAGTGTATATGGTGTATTTCTGTTTCCTGACTGGATGAGGGGAATGAGATTTCCACTGCAAATATTTTTTGTAGGAGTTCAAAATTTGCTTTTCCTGAGCATTTAAAAATATTTTTAGTACTGTTTCCATGAGCATTCCTGTTTTTGTGAACACAAAGTCAACATGGTTGAAATGAAGAGTTTAAAATTTTAAAGGAAAAATAAAGCATTTCTTTTTTAGTGCAATCATCCAGCTTGACCCGAAAGTCACTTTAATCCTAGTTCTAAGGTTTCATAGGGAAGTACACAGCCACAGGCACGTTCACACATTACTTGTGTTCGTGGAAGCATTAATTGAATTTCCAAAGCCCTGTCTCAGCACGTGCTACATGCAGCGGGAAAGATTCTTTAGAAGTTTCTCTCACTGCTGGATCCCAAACCCTTGTGGCAGATGGCTTCACACAGGAGGAGGAAGGGAGTACCTGAAGTTCAGGTGGATAACCAGTTATGGGAATGACACTATAGTCTAAGAGGCATTTCATCAGATGTGAAGGGAAACAAAGTCGTGTCAGGGATGACTACAAAATTACAGTTTTCGAAGTTGTGGGAAAAAGAGTCTTGTAGTGGTATTCCAAAGCATTTTTACTCTGAATTCCTGAAAGAGGAAACACTTTTGCTATACCGTAAGTAGTAATGATACCAGCAAGAGATAGCTCCTCTGCATTTCTGAGGGAGATACAAACAGAATCAAACTTCACCTTTGGCACAGAAGTCTCGCAAAAACATGCAGGAAAACGCCACCCTACAGCTCTTTCACTAAAGGTGGCTTTTCTAAAATGCCTCTGATGCAGATATCCCTACCCAGCTAAACCTGGACTGCCCCTGTGGCGGGGTGGGATGGATGCGCTGGACGGAGATCAGATTAGAACTCCTCTCTGTCACTCTCCTGTCAGTCACCGACAGTGAGGGAGACCTGGCACTGCAGCAGGGGAGCCCCAGCATTTCACTGCACCAAACCAGCCTCTCCTGCTGCTTGCTAGCAGTGGTCAAGATTGCCTTTCTCTCTGACCGGTTTATTTGGGTCTTGGCATCTATCTGGCTCTGTAAGCAATGCGCAAGACCAAAAGGATCTAAAGCTCAGACTCAGCCTGGCTAGGTTTCTAGGGATTTTACAATTGAATTTTTTCTTTTACTTGTGCAACATTTCCAAGAAATACTTTACAATATATATTTTTTTAGCATAGCTGCCTGTCAATTTTCATGGCAAAAAAGTCTTTGGAAACTAGAGAGTAGTAATAGTAGAGTTGTTTTTAAAGGAATCACCCTACACCATTCTAGGCCAAAACCTTTTATTAAAGTTTTATGAAAATCCTCCCTGTTTTTCACATTCCAGTTGAGTCTATTAGCTTTGCAGGTTTTGATGATCTAGCAGGTATAAGCACTTCTCACATTAAATGCAGTGTTGACAAAGGAAATTCACTAGCAAAGGTTTCATTAACTGGGGATTATACTGAAACCTTTTCCCAGAATTGCCAATAAATGGAGCCCTAATCCAAAATTTGGCTTTAAAGTCAAGTGCAACTAATATAATTTTGTGTTTGGTTTAAAATTACCTGTGGTTATTTTCTCATTTTTGCAATATACAGCTTTATGTCATCTGGACTCTCAAACAGCATTGTTTCTATGATGAAAAAGCAAACATAAATCCTGTGTATGAAAGAAGCTTCAGTATAACTTATGCTTCCAATGAGTCCTGTGGAGAAAGAGCTTGCTCCTGCAAAGATGCAGAATTAACTAGTTCCCTCAAACGATGCCATAGCTAATGGACACACACTGCTCACCCAGGGCTTGGTCCTGCGGTGAAGGTCCTGAGGAGACACATCTACAGTGTGTCAGCACTGCTCGGAGCTGAGGACATGCCCTCCACGTGTTGGTCAGAGTTTACGGTAAGAAGATGCAGAGATGGGCCTGAGCCGTGAGGGCACCGGTGGTGCCCGGGGGTTTGCAATTCTCCCAGTGCTCCAGCCAGGGGAAATCCGGTGCCACCGCAGGCGATGGGAGTTTTGCCGTTGACGTAAGCTGTTTGACAGTCTTGCCAACCTTAGTATAAAATAATGTAATACCCTCCTCCAGGTCTCTCTCCCAGCATTGAAGTTATCTGACGAGATCACCTGGTTTGCTCTCTCCACGCGAAGAGGCTACAGCAGCTGCCGGCTTCCTCAACCAAGAAAGTTTGTGAATTTACAGACTCTTTGGGTGGGTGCAGGAGCTGTATGTGGTCTTTCTAAGTTTGTTTGTGCACTACAGTGGCCTTTTTCACTCTGCTTCCAGGGAAAAAAAGTTGCAATGACAGATTAGGGGATTGCAATTAGAGAGGCATTTGGGGCCCTGCTGCTATGCTGTGGTCCCTGATGCCCGAGGAGGAGATCCCTGGCCTGGGAAGGAGACGAGAGCCTGATCCAAATCTCCTAACCTCAGTGGGAATCTCTCCAAGGATCTAATAGGTTTAGGGTTTATAAGAGAGTCTGTTAAGATGAAGTTTTTGAAACTACCTGAGGGAGCTAAGCATAGCTTTCTATTAAAATTAATAGGAATTGGATATTTAAATTCCTTAGACATCTTTGAAAGCCTTACCTCTAAGTAGCATATAAAGATCTAATGTAACTTCCATTGCACCTAATTTACAGTTTATAGTTGAGATGATGTAAACTCTGGGGTTTGTTTCAAAATGCAGTTCATTTATTTACAGCTCCCAAAGCTAAGCCACTGTTTAGTGTTCTATGAGAAGAAAGCAAACATTTTGTAGTAGCAGGCACTGTGGTCACAATTGGTGTTTAGGCTTGCATTTCATCCGAATCAAGAAGATTGCAATATTTCATGAGGAGAACTGAGACGGAATTGTAAATCTGAAGTCTCTTTGGTTATCATTTTAAAAAGGAGTTGGAACTCATATCGCCCTCAGCTTCCTTAATGGTTTCACATAAACAATGAAGTGCCTCAGGAAAATCACAAACGGCTCTTTTGTCAACAGATAGCTTCATTTTCTCTCCCAGATTAGGGTGGTCTGAAGCTATCAGCAGCTGATCTGACAGAGTAAATCTGAAACAAATTGCTGTTGCTATAATCCTTCCTTGGCATGAGGTGCTGCAGAGGAGAGAAACCAAGTATTGTTGCATAAGCAAATTAGTTTGGCTGGTGGTTCATTAGCGTGTATTGAAGAGGGTTAGGTTCCCTGCAATTCCTATCTGTCTGTCTGTCTGTCTATCTATCTATCTACCTACCTAAATTTCCTTGGGATATATTTCTCCCCGCCCCCCCGAATAATGTAAGAGAAGCCATCTCCCAGCACCTCCTGATGTTAAGGTTGATCCACAGGTGTAAAATGAAGTTCTGAATTTCATCATTGGAAGATTTTTTTTTGAGGTTTAAGAAATGTGGTAAACTTTTTGTTTTTTTATATTTTTCCTGAGACTACTATTTTGGTTGTGATTAAAATACTACTGGAAAAAGCTGTTAGTCATGACAGCAGCTTAGTAGCACAGTAAAGGTGATGCCCAGATGCTTGAAGTCCTGGAAAGGCTGTAACGGAAGTAACCGGCAGAGTATTGCTAGCTTTCTTGGCACTGGTGGAGCCACTTGGTTTGGTAAGCAAGAAGCAGCTCTACATTATTTCCAGAGACTTTACGGGGGAGTTGTGGTTCAGACGCCATAGCTCTGTTTATTGCCATTTCAGGGACTGGATGTTGAAGATACGTTGGCTCCATCCCAGGACATCTCCAAACCCTGTCGGTTTTCATTTTGCTGAACAGGTCTTCAGGAAAATGGATGCTGCAGGGAAGAGCATCGTTTCTCTCAGCTTGAAGAAAGCATCACTTTGTTCTTAATTTAAGCTGCTAAGGGAAGTGCCACCAAGCTATGTCCCAGCACCGCAGGCCAGCACCATGCTCTGGCTGGGGCCAGAAGAGGGAGTGGTGGGAGAGGAAAGGTGGGGAATTTCTGCTCTCCTCACAGGAATACACTGCAGAGGGTAGCACCCCTGAGGGTGCTTGTCTCCTCACCTCAGTACCTGCCCTCTCCTCTTTCCCCTTCGGTTATTGTGTGCACACTCATTTACATGGCTGACAAGCTGGTTGAATCGGCTTGGGATTTTTTATCCTTTTGTTGGAGGTAAAACACCACCAGTGGAAGAGAGGGCTCCCCTCTTACATCTTAGTGTAATATCAAAAGGAGCTGTGTGAATTAAAATGATTTTTCTTTCCCGGCAAAACAAAAGAGCTGAAAGATTTTAAAGCCTAATTGCATCAAAGGAAGGAAATTAAAATATCCTTACAGGAATTCAGGTTGCTGAAAAATTCAGGTCCAGCCCAGACACAAATATGTTTTATATTAAAACTTAAACAACCAGCTGGTATAATATTTCCTGAAGTTTCATCCATCATGCTACTGGTTTCTGCACAGAGGGAAACATAACCTTCCCTTGCTATGTCATAGGGAAAGTAAATAATATTGTTAAAAAGCTTGTCATATCACAAGTGCCTAATTAGGGAAGCTTGGGGAGCTGGCAAGTTTGCAGACTTCATTAAACACGCTGCAATGCCCCGAGGAAAAAAAATGTTGAGGAATATCTGCAAATTATATAGGTGCAGACTGACCTGCATGCTTGTACCCACTGGACTGTAGAATGGTTTCTTCAGAGGGGCAGAGAAAGTAGCATATGGCTGCACGGACTGAGGCATAGAGCTGACAGGAGCGCGGTTGAAGCAGTGGCAGCGTGGCGGCCAGTTTGCTCTGCTGCTTGCAGAAGACTGTGGAAAAGCAGGAGAAGAGTTTGGCAGTAGCCCTACACGTTTTGCAGACAGCCAGAGACCTGCTGGATCCAGGAAACTGGAGTGTTGGTGCGTGGCGAGGGCAGCCTCACCATGCCGTGACTGGGGTTGGGGCTCCACCAGGAGAGAGCATGGTGAAACATGGTCTTTCTGAAGAGCCTTCCCATCTCACAGGCTTGGTCCTCTCTGCTGTGTGGAGAGCACATGTCTGTGTCTGGTCCTGGCTGAGAGTGTGAGCTCCTGCCTGCCACTGGGAGGTAATGACAGCAAAGAGGAGGAGAATCCCCTCCATCCTGGCCCTCCGTTGGCATAGGAGTGCACGTAAAGCTGAATTTCCTTCCACCTTGACAAATTCTCCAAATGCCACACCCCAACAGCATTCTGATGGAGATCTCTTCTAATTCCTCCCATTGAAGCTGTTGCACTTCTAATGCAATAATTAGGGAACCTAATAGTGGTGATACACAGGAGACCCGAGTATCAGTCAGGTCAAGTCATTATAGGTCTCCCCTCTCCCAGGTGTTTGTCCCAATGACCGATTGGCTTTGTAAGTAAGCTTTGCTGGTCCCTTCTTCGATGGCCAGTTGATTACTTAGTCAGTGAAAAGTCTAACAGCTTCAGGAGGATAGACAGGGAGGACCATAACTCTGGATACTGTAGAGCCTGGGAGAAACAGAGCTGGAACAACTTCCCATACCGCAGGTAAGTGGGGTTTTTAACCCAGAAGTGATAAGAGGTGAGGTAGCAGCTGTACCAGGCTTTCTGTGCTGTGCAGGGGCCAATCTGATACGTGCTCTGAGACCATCTAGTTGGTCAGATCCTGCAGGGTGCTCTCAGCAGTGGTCCTGATATCATTGACACAGTTGCCAAGCTGCTCAGCATTGCGGAGGCTAAAGTGTTCTAGGCATGTCCTAGAGCAAGTAATCTAGATACCTAAGAAATCTTACTGGGGGGGAAGGCATGGCCACTTCAAGCCTTTAATAATAAAGCAACTTAGCTTTAATTCGCTAGAGTGGAAGGAGATCCTCTTTTTTCCTCCTTCTCACTAAAAATGTAAAGATTTTTTCAAATCTTAAAACATGATTTCTAAAAATGTATTTATTTTCTGGTGAAAAGTTGAAATGCCTTTTAGGGGGAGAAACAGAGTCTAAGAACACTGAACATTATTATTATTTAAAAATTAAGTTTTCTATTAAGGAAAGAAAGAAATAAAGTCTTAGCTACATGTTTGACACATGACTAAAAAGTGGAAGTCATGGGGAAAATTAATATTAAGGGCTTGTATAAACATCTCATTAAAAATAGAGTGAAAAATAAACAGATAATCCTCCCAAATTGCTTCTCATGCCCTAAGCTATACCTTCTATAACTTTATAACAACTGTGTTTACTACTAATGAACCACCAAAATGTCAGGGCTGTATAAAAGAACTGCAACAAGTCGTGACTTTATGGGATAAGCCCAGAAAAATCTTCAATCAATCAAGTCCACATCAGGCTTAGGCATATAGGGAGGCTTAATTAGGCATTAGCGAGGCCCTTAATGGAGCTACTGTGAAGGACACCTGCTGAGGATCTAGTCGGACATCTCTTTTAAACATATTTATACCCAGCCTCTGGGCTGTGGAGTTGACATTCGGTGCCTGCTCTGCTGATCAGCCTGTGTTTGCAACTGTTTACAAGCTAAACAGCAGGGGGGCAAGGGCACTAAATAAATAACATACCGTCAAGCTGTTTCCTTGTCCATTAATGTTTTCTCATTAGTTCCTTCCTGACCCGTGATCAAGGAAGGATAAAGGCCTGAAGACAAAACAGTTCATTCTTTTGCATCTTTTTTAAACAGGTGACTTGGAAAAATCTATTATTGTTACCAAAGCTATATCCATACCTGTATCCCTATTAGTTAATATACCTGTTACCTTTCACTGTAACTTGCTAAATGTAGGTGCTATTTCCTGTTGTTTACATGGGTTTTATACCAGGGTAACTGTTTTGGCAATTTTAACTTGGATAACATAAAACCACTTGGCAAGGTCTTCATGATGTTCCTGCTCTAAGTGATTTTTTTTTTCAGACAACTCCTCTGTCTTCCTCCTTTATACCACTGGAGTGGTGAAGAAGGACATCCTCCGTGGTCACCCTCTACCATGGCAGTCCTGTCTGCTTTTCATGAATTTTCCCTCCACTCCACAGTGTTGTGTGCAACTAGAGGCTTTCTGGGATAGAGGAATAAATGATCTTGGGAAACAAGAGTGGGCTTGGGCTTGAGTCCATGTGGAGACTCTTCACACCATATGGGTGCAATTTGGTGTTCAGACATGGGCTGAGGCTGTCTTCAAGGCTCATGGGGAGGGGAAGAATCTGGAATCTCAGCTCACATTGTCCCCTAGTGCAGGCCTGAGCAGATGTTTACCTTCGGATGGACAGCTGTTTGTCACCTGTCTCTGCCACCTTTGTGTTTATCAACTAGGTGGGATTTGTTTTTTACGGAACCAATATGGGGTATAATACAACCTGGGAGCCTACCTATAGGGGATCCATATAGCCCATGTAAAGGACCATGAACTCCTAGGCAGCCAGAGTTGAATGTGTCTTTACACATAGCAGACTAATAGCTTGGGTAGGATCAAGGCTTCTACAGGATTAAGACTTCTACATTTCACTGTCTGTCCATGTGTGGACTAAGTTAATCCAAATCTGGTCAATGGAGAACATGTCAGTACAGCCTGTGGAGTGTAAAGAGAGATTTGGTTGACTAGCCACTGAATTCTGTCCATGCACAGGTGCCTGATACCATTTAAGATGCTCCAGGATGTCCTGCATGACCTCCTAGCTGCCAGTTTAGGAAATCACGGGTCTCCTGTTGGGCATGTGTCACCTTTACCTCCCATATGGGTGTGTTTCAGATACCCTGGAGCATCTCAAATAGTATGGGACACCTAAATGCAATCAACCATGCCCTAAGTGTCTAGTTTGGGTTGAGGTGAATTGCCATTCAGATACTGTTGATGGCATTGAGTAGATCTCCGTTAGCTATAATGCCAGTTTCAACACCTACGTGCACATATCTGAAGTTATGTGTCTTAATGTAAAGTTGAATTTCACCCTGTAAATGACAGGTTGATTGAAGACAGCAATATTGATAGGTGCTGGATTAGAGAACTTGAGCAGTTTAGCTACCACTCACATAAGGATTTCAAAAGAGAGTGTAGATGCAGCCAAACTGTCCAGCCAGGGATTGGTTGTGTTCAAGAGTGAAACTGCCCAGACTTTTCTTCAGAGCTGGATGTCATTTTGGCTATAATGAGAGAATTCAGAAGTTTGGCTATTAGTTAGACAAACTATTGTTTTATATTAGTTTTATTTCATTAAAGTACTAGAAGGAACTACATTTTCAGCTGAAAAACATGACCTGAAACTGGGCTATTCCAGTTAACACCTATTTCACAGAAATGCCACCCACCAAGAGTTTTTCTGAACAAGATCAAGAATCAATTTATCAGTGCTCACATTAACTATAATGCCAGGTCCTTAGCAACTTTACTCTTTCAGTGATTACCTAACTTTGATCGCATACTGAATGCCCTGAAAAACTCAGATGTGGCTCAACCATCTGGCATTATATTACACATTTTAAAAGGTGTATTTAAGACCTTCTGTGGCTGGAATAACACTTCTGTGGAGCTAGTGCTCTGATCTGTGTTCCAAATCCATCACATTATTTTCTTATGAGGCCAGAGCTACCATCACTAATTAGGCCTTTTATTTTGTTTTACTAGATTATCTGGTTTTTAACTTTAAGATCTCCTTGGCCAACCAACAGAACTTGCATGAATTTATCTGTGTAAATCTGTGCTAACTCTCAGACAAAACTAGCGGAGTTGATTTAAGATTGCCACTTTTCTAAAATGTCGAAAGCAAAGTTTTCCTTCTTTCCCAGGATCCATGAACACCAGTTTGAATGTTGCAAAGCAGACCTCATCATAGCTGTGTTTCGCTACTTCACCAGTTTTTTGTCTTACTGTGAAAGGGAGATGTTACATTATGAATGTTTGATTATATGCCATTTCCAGACGTTGCCATTATGTTATGATGATGTGATATGACAGGGAGCACCAGGAGAACCTGATGTTCAGTTTCCTCCTTTTGTATGTGAGTCAAAAGATAGATATTAATCTGAATCAATGCTTTGCATTCTCATCTCCTTCACATTTTAGAGAAATATATACATTACTTGGTGTACTCTGTGAGATAGGCAAGTGAAGATGCAGATGTAAATATGATAAGAATGAGTTAGGAAAGCACACAGAGCAGGGGAAGATGACAGGGTGAAAACAAGTTGCTGTACCTGCTGGGTGAGAAGACTTTTCTTCCATTCTGGATGTTATTAACAACAGTAGGTGAAGTTCAGCA
>NW_009209148.1:15048-56798 GCF_000690835.1 Fulmarus glacialis
TTCAGACTCCCCTGCAGTCTCCTTAAAGCAATGAAGAGATTCTTTAAGTATGGGTTGCTTGTAAAATTACTTGTCATTACTGTCTGCTTTGGACTGAATTGGTGCTCACCCCAGCCTCCCTCCTAGATTTAGAATTTCTCCACCAGAATTTCATTTTAGAATTTCACACCAGAGGGTACAAGAGTTTCTTTAAAGAGACATCTCAAATAATAGAAAATAACCATTAGCAATTTGTATGTCACAACTTCATGTTTGCTGATATTTTGACCATTGGAGATGCCTGCTGAGGGTCACTTCCATCCCTCCAGGGGAGGGAGTGGGATGTGACTATATATCCCCCATACACCTGGTGAGGGAGATGGGGCAACCCTTGAGCTTGCCTGCTGTTCTGTCCTGGATCCTTTTCTCTTTGAGGCTCTTCTGGAGGTAACAGAGAAGGTCTGACTCTGCTCTCTGAGTGTCCTGGTTTTGAGATCCCTTTTTTGCCAGCCTTTACCTTGGCCTGACATTCCCCACTGATGCTGAGCACTGATTGGAGCCTAAGGGTGATTTGAAGTGGCAATTTCTGCAATATTTTAAAATCCTAGGCATGGATTAGCACCGTAAACATTTTTTTTGTGTGATTTTGAACAAAGGCAGCAATGTTTGCTTTGCTTTGTGCTGTGCTTCCTGCTGTTCCAGTGCATGAGCTGTGCCCAAGGCCGCCTACCAAATAGTCAGGATAAGGCCGAGTGGAGACCCCATCCTGCACAGATTCAAAGAGTGATGTTGCTTGCACGGAAGCTAAGCGGTCTATGTGGTCCACTGAAAAGTGCTTCTGTGCATGCCTGGGAGCTTAAACACAGCCACCAGTAACTCCGTGTTCCAAAATGAGCTACATCTACTGAGTGTAGGTACCACCAGTCCTGGAGGGCTTTTGGAGCTGGTTGAATCGTTCCTTCGGATTTTGGAGGGATTAAAGCTTTTCGGTCCTGATTTGCGCACTGTAGGAAGCAGTCTGAATCTCACTCTTCACCTTTTCCTCAGAGTCTACTTTGTGAGTTTGCAGACTGTGTGCATGGCAGAGAAATGCAAGCAGTTTCTTTGAAAGGATTTTTCCATGCACAGTGTAGCTGAACAGTATCACCAACCATAGCTCAACCGCCACATCACCAAGATAATGGTATAGTTCAAATTTATTTTCAGCAGTGGTTTGGCCTTCAAATTGTGGATGTCCTTTAAGATATTATTTGACATCTCCCATTTGTTACTACTGAAGCAAACAGAAGAGGGAGGTCTGTGAATACCACTAGTTCTGTGCTGAGATAAAAATACTACTCTGGCAGTATGCAAGGTGCATTTTTTCCTTCATCAGATGGATGATATTGGTTTTGTTTTGCTTTAAACAGCATGGTTTATTATGCTACAGTTTTATAGAGAGCAAATTCACTTTTCTGTACAGAATAGGGTACTTCCTAGTAAATAATGCATTTGACATTTCAGCTCAGCATTAAAAGAATTATCCTCTTAGGTAAAAACCTGTCTTTAATCAAACTTGTGAATATCCTTAAAAATAAAAAAGTTGCTTTTTGTAGTTACATTTGCTTCAGCATCCAAATGTACCCTAGGGAAGGGAAAGATCATTGTTCTTCCAAAAAGAAAGCAGACCTCTGCCAAATACCTCTCTATTATGCAAAAAGCCTCCAAAAGAAAGAAGGAGAGAGGTCAGGATGGTGCACTTGCCAGTAAGAAAGCTGAAAAAACCAAACAAACCCGCAATTATGGCACAGATTTCAGCAACAAAGATCCCTTGTATGATGTATGGGCAAGATTTCTTTTCCATATAAACCTGTCCAGGTCTGAAGTAGCTCTATTGATTTCAGTAGTTTCCACAGACCTGTACCAGTTCTTTGTCCCATGGGAGTTACGGGTATTGGACAAGTTATTGGTACATGTCAATGTAAAAGGTTAGAAAAGGAATAAATAGCAAATGGCTAAATGTGCTCCCATTAAAGTGGAACTGGTGACCGTAAGAAAATTTATGCTGCGAGGAAGGTCTGCGTGCATGTCTCAGTTGAAGGCCTAGTTTTTAACCTATTAAATAATTCTGTGTTTCTTGGCTCTTGCTTTTAAGGTCTTTGGACCCCAACAGACTATGCCTGAAAAGCTTTTAGAAGAAGCGTGTCAGAAGGGCCCCATCTCTTGCAGGGACTCTGAGCTCTCTTCCCCGCACAGCGGGTGAGCTACCCGGGACCTGAGGGCAGGAGGGGCTGAGCTGGCCCTGCTTCTCCGAGGAGGGCATGTCCTGCAGAAATTGCTAGCAGGAAGGAGTGATCGTGCCATAAGGTACCACGCTGAACTCCCACTGAAGCTGATGGACTCTTTGGATGCAAATCTCAAGGACAATCCATTTGGAACTATATAGAAGGATTTATGTTTCTATGTCATAGGTAATTTATGTGTTATCTTTAACATTTGTGCAATATGTTTTTAATTTTCTAACCTAAAAGTCTGACAAACATTTTAAACAAGTCTTTAAAACTTCCCTAATTTTTGTTTTGTTTCCAGGTTCTATCAGAAATCAATAAATAAGCAGTGTAGTTTAAAAATTAAACAAAAACCATACCCATACCTTAAGTACTACAAAAAACAGAATTAAAACCGCGTAACAAATTGTAAACATAAAGCCGTGTCGAATGCAAAGTAAAAATCCCTCTAAAAATATCTATGTCACAGAAGACTGCAGTGTTTTAAACACGGATCTTTTCCTGACAATTTTTGCAATGGTAATATTCTTAAGGGTTTATGTTAAGGTTCATTTGATTCTATTTCTTTAATTAGCCAAAACATCTACCACAGATATGCATGCAACAACTTTCAATCAGGAAATTTAAATCACCATATCTTGCTGCTTACAGTTTTTGTTATTTTAATATACAGTTAAGAAAACATAGCAAGTCTTTGTTTCTAGAGAATATTATATTCCAGTGGCAATGCAACGGGCATAACCTTCTCTATTTTGGGAGTAAAATGGCCGTAAATATATTTGTTCTCCAAAGCAAAGCCTACCAAATATCCTTTCTTTATCCTCTTAAGCATGTGTGCCTGTACATATGGGCTCCTACTGACCATTTTGGGAGGAACATCCTCAGCTGCTTTGAGTTGCCATAATTCTCCGAGATATTTTTGTCAAAAGAAATTAAATTATTTCATTCAAAATGCTTAACCAAAACAAAATATTTACGTTTATTTATGTAAGGTGATGGCAAAGGGGACATACCGGCCAGCTTGCCTTTCTGCTCCTCCTCTAACTACTTTCAGATTTATTAAGCAGCTAGGAGGAAGGAAGCAGGAGTTATACGAGGACTGAGTTAGTAGTGGCACTATTACCAGGTTTGATGGACAGAATACAAGAATTTCTTTACTTTTTTGTGTTGTGTTGTCCCAACACCTGACACTATTGAAGATGATAGATATTTTTTCACTGGCTTTTACCTTAGAGGAAACAAATCTACTTACAAGAGAAACTCGTGGAAGACATTTGAAGCACTGCGGTCAGGCTTTTTATCCTGACTTGTATTCCAGTCTCAGCTTCATACTTCTTGATTTCTAACGCAGCTTTCAACAATAAAAGGAGGAAAGCATCTACTGTGGTTTGGGAATGCCAGTAAATGGGAATGGCATCCACTGACTGCGGGAAGTTTGAAAAGCGGAACAAGGAGAGATCACACCTCAGTAAAACATTGCTGAGGGAGAGACACCCAGGCAAGACAAGCTCAGCAAGCCTAAAGTAGAAAGTGTCATGAAGCTAATGACCTGCATTCATTAGCTTCTAACTGGAAATTTTGGAGGCCTGTTTTCCTGTTCTTAGCTTTATTGGGGTTTTTTTTTGCCATGCAAAGAACATTCTAAAAAGTCTAGAAAGAGGCAAAGGCAGCGTGATGGAAACAGTCTCATGGAAGATTGTCATATATTATTACATGCAGTGATTTTGGTCTTCTATCCTTTCCCTTTCCCTCCTTTTTCTTGCTCAGATGAGGAAATGTAATGGAGAAGAGGAGCTATTGCCTGATTAGCACGGAAATGAGTAAATTTGAGATTCATGAATAAAAAACCTCAACAGCTTAAAATACGGTTACCCAGCACTAAGGCAGAGATTTAGCCCCTGCATAATCTGACTTCAGCCTTCACCAACACGCACCATTTCATGCTCATGGCAGAGCAATCTAAGAGCCTTGCTTCAGCGAAGAAAGAAAGAACTGAACTCATAGCTGCCTTTGCAGCTAAAAATAGGGGGATGTCAGCGTGCTGCCACATGACATTTTTTGGCAGGGAGCTGGAACATTTTCATTTTGCAAGGCAAGCCAGTGGCACTGGATTTGCATGACTCACGACCGCTCTGCAGGGACCACCCTCTCTCTCTCTCCACAGACCCCCTCCCTGCGCCAACCTTTGCCAAGGCCTATGGATTTCCTCCCCTGCGAGTCTTTGAACAGAGATTTCTCCAAGTGCCACCACTGGCTCTTCCCATCAGGATAAGCTGACAGAAATTTTCCTCAGAGGATGGCTTCCAATGGATGAAGCCTTTCCAAGAACAGTAAACAGTAAACACACCAAGTTCTTGCCCACTGCATCAGGGCAAGAGTCCTATTTCAGAAAATGCTGTGTTGGTAACGCTGATTTCGGCATGTCACATGCGATTGCACAACATAACGCAGTGCAATGACGTGAGACAACTAAATGGCAAAATGCTGGCTCTCAATCAAACATGTAAAGCACCTATTTTCGGCTCTACCATCTGCTATCAGTTTGCACAGTGTCTTTCCCAGCTGAAAACACAAGTCAGATTGGCACAAAAGGAGCATTCCTCTGGCTGGTCACAGACTGCAAGATACAAAATTTTTCTCCTCTTGTGACCAGCCCATCTCTGATTTATTTATTTTTTTATTTGCATAATGAAGTAGGCTGTTTTATGCAAGCTAAATCATGATAAGGAAAAAAACTATCTTCTTCTAGGAGAAATGTTCTCTAGCATCCTATCAGGCAAGATAATGGTATGTCATTTCCACCTTTGAAATAAGCATGCAGAAATTAACAACTGAAATTAATACCAAGACTGGCTGAACCTTTTCTCTTGAAAGTGTTTCAATGGGGTTTTTTCTGTTGCTTGATACTCCACGAGATCTTTAACTCTACTGTCATCTACTGATAAACAGGGGAAAGTTAGAGTAAGTAAGAATTCTTTTTAGTTGGCAAATAACTTTCCGTGAAAAAACAGACACTTTGGGGTATTTAATGTGCAAAACAACAAAGCAAACCAAAACAAATCCAATAACCTCTAAAATTTTCTGTGGAGGCAACCCCCACCCCAACCATTTGCTGGTTGTGTGGGGGTTGATCACTCCTTTAGAATAAATTGGTTACTCCTTTAGATCCTTGATTTGGAGGGAGGGAGGTGATCTGAAATTCTTCCTTTATAATAAAGATCAAAACCTCTAGGACATTTGCTGCTTTCTTCCCTGAATAAATAAGATGTTTCTGAGTTGAAACCCTGGCTCCGTTGACTTCACTGGGGCCATGATTTCACCCCAGGAATTATTCTAAAAGCATTACTCATTTAATAAGCATACCACACTAATTCTCTACTGTTTCCGTATGAGCACCTCCCAATGCCAATGTAAACCCACTGCACAAAGCTACATTAAAGCAATATTTATGGTTGAGATCTTAACACAAAAGTCAGGAAACTCAGTTATGGTTCCCCCAGCCAACCATAACCAGGGGTAGCTTTAGTGTTTTGCATTACTGTGTCTATACTTCACAATGTATGTCCAAATACCAATGACTGAGTTATAGCCGCTGTGGGAACTATGGCTTTGGATTTTGGTATATTTTTGCACTTAAATTCTCAACCTGGGTCATGAACAACTGTGAAAATTCTGATTGCAGCAGAGGTTAGTATCTCCAGCTTGCTGTTCTTGGTTACTGCTAAGGGTGACATGGGAGAACGGTGAGCTCTCCCTGTGGTGTGGATGATGGGAAGCCTAAGGGTCTCTTTTACCTTGACAAACAAAATACTTCGGCTGCACTCATAAGGTATATGATGATTAAGTCTTCTACAAGCTTTGTATCATTTAGCAGATACTCTGGAAGAGAGCAAGGGAGCTAATAGGATTTGACAGAGATTACTTGACATGATTCTAATTCTAATATCCGATTAACATGGTCAGAGACAGGGAATAAGAAGCTGCTTTTCTGTACATTTTATAGTGTGTTAGGAAAATGCTGTATCTTCACTTCAAGGAAAATAGGACTGTTTTTACCAAGTGTCCTCAGGAACAAACTGCATGAGATGTGGAAAAGAGAAAGTTTGTACAGTGGGCAGTGCTAACCAGAATGACTCACGGTGGTGTGAGATACTGTGCCCTCTGCAAAAATACCTCTCTAACTCAGATCTGGGGCTATTCTAGGGCAATTTACCTGTAACCTACTGGGTAGTTAGTATGCAGTTTATTTAAATAGTTCTTTTAGACATGAATATTCTGCAGTAAGGACTAAAAATAGATTTAGTAGGTTGACAATAACTGGAATTTGATGTAGAGCTTTACAGTAATTTTTGTAATGTTTCTCAAGGAGCATGAAATTGAACTCTGACTTTACAAAGCTAGCTGACTCAGGAGCGGGTAATGGCTTGAATGCCAAAGAGGAACAGCAGGGGCTGGAAGCTCTCTCCCCTCAGCCTGTGCCAGTGATGGGCTGGAACTAACTAGTCCAGCCACAGAGAGAACGGAATAGCTGAAGGTTGCTGGCATTTGTCTACCATGAACACAGGAGGAAAAGAAATTGCTTAGGCATGTATTTCCTTAGGTGAGAAGTTCACAAACAGAATCAAGATTGTACAACCCCCCATTAATTTAGCTGGGCTGTATTTTTTGGGGTGCTGTAGCCTCATCTACATTTGGACTGTGATCACAATTTGTAATCGTTAGTGAACATGGCCACTTTTCTAAGGCAAGTTATAATCTTGTCTGTTGGGGAAGCGATCCAACCATAGCAGAGCATGATAAGTGGAAAGAGAACTGGGAGTGCCTACTAGCAGCCACTCCAAATCATCACCTTTGTTTGCTTTCAGATGTTATCAACATCCCACCGCAAGGATGAATGAAGTGATATATCTGGCTCATGGACCAAGACATGAAGAGTGTTTTCCCCTGCTCTTAACAGATGCCAGCAGCAGCACACAGCTGAACTGGCCCTTCCAAAAGCTAATCCTGTTTGAACATGGCTGCTGATATGTTCATACCTCATGCTTATATGTCTTGGCTTTTAGTTTTACATATTGAATTGCTTGGATAAGGTCAATACGTACAGCAACAACATTCCCACTGACTACATAAGCCCAGCTGCTCCTGCCCCATATTTCCACCAGATTCCCACTCCGTCTGAATATAGCAATGATATAATTGGATTGCACAAGAGCAAAACCGACTGTTTAAAGGCCAGGTGGTAGAAATATTTTGCTTTGTGCATATGTATTTCTTCAGTGTGTTTTGCAGCAATTCTAACAGATCGCTCTCTCTCAGGTAAGACTTAAAGCCAAGTCGCTTCACACAGGGCTTTTGTACAACCAAGTCAGAGAACAGTGTATTACTTCAGATAAGTTTACCATTGTTGTTGCCCTGTACATCTCAATGTGGCATGTGTATGGTGCTATGCCTAAATGAGTATGCATCTGGACAAATCTTTTGTTTGCGTGTACTTAATATCTTGGAGAAGGGACAGAACTAAGCAAAGCTTATCAAAAAACCTGGAAAAAGGAAAAAACTCAAAGTAAGCTATTCTTAGCTCTGTATAAGCAACATTTCAATAGTTTTAAAATCATCTTTATTAGAAACTGCTTGAAATATAAACATACGGACATTATAGTCCTTTGCAAAAGGTTTGCCTGTGCTCTGCTGAACTGTGGGTTTATGCTGAGAAACTCTCATATTATACTCTTAAAAACAGTGAAAAGGAGTTAGAATTGCTTACCAAACTATAAATTAATCCTGGGGTACAGTATAGTTCTTGCAAACTGCTTGATCACGTACAACTTTTTGGTATCTCGTGCTTACCAGTTCACTAGGATGTTAGTTTGAAAATGCAGAAGTGTAGTAAGTATGTATCACAGAACTTCTAAAGCAAGTTGGAATTAGGTGTAAACATACTTTTCAGTGTTACTTCTGCTGCTGAAAAGAGATGTTGTTGCCACGGCAACAGGGTATCAGGCTTTTGGGTAAAACGAAATTATTTGTCCCACTGTTTATTTAAATCACAGTTTTAAAGTCATTTCCTACAGGTTCTTTGAGTTCTGGATGTCTCCTGATGCTAGTTGAAATGAACTACTAATTTTGGGGTCTTTTTTTGCTTTTGTTTTTGTTTTTTAAGAAAAAGGGACTGTTTATGTGCATACCTGTCATGAAGTAGGGTTCTGTAATGGGAACTAAAATCAGCCGTGGCATTTAGAAAGGCATGGGGCAGCTAGTACCTACCACTTAGCTTGATGTAACCAAGAGTAAAATGCAAGTGTCTGCCCCTTCATTTTCCATAATCTTCTTTCGCATGTATGGGGTATTTTGCATACCTGTGACCTCTCAATTAACGTTATTTATATCTTAGTAAACGGCCATGCTACTTTTCCAGATGTCCTAATCCTTTATGTAAATGAACTTATTAAATCCAGCCACCAGCCTCAGTGAAACCTGCCAAATCCACTGTGTCTGGACTCACATGCTCCGTAGACTAAGCTTTATTTGCATAAACTTGTTCGGTAAGTGTAATCTTACTTATCATCTGCAGAGTTAAAGTTTCACTAATGTAAATCCCTGACAAATCAAGCACAGATGTAACTGCTTGCCCCCAGGCTCAGCCTGTCAATTCACTGCCACCCTTGTATCTTCCCCCTACTCCAACCCCTCCGCCATCCCCCCCACCCTGCAAGTGTTTTTTAGTACTAGTAGTCATTTAAAACTGTTTATGTAAATACATTGCAGGTACTAAACATGACACTGAACATTAGTCATCTGGGCTTTTTCCTTTTGATCAAACTGCCTCACAAAATAGTGTTGGCATGTAATTTTGGGTGTCTGCTTGTACCACCTGGAAAAATTTGCTCTGCCAGTCCCCAGGTGCCAGACAGATTGTTGCAGTTTGCCAGGCGATGTTTCAGATAAGGAGTCAAGCTCAATAAATGGTTAATGTAAGCTGGCAAATTCCACAAAGCAGCCAAGGAAAATTCAATCAGAGGGCAGCAGGGGGTGTAACTCCCTAAAACCACCAGAAAGTAGTGGATGATGGGGTGAGGGGATGATTCTTGCGCTTCATGTTCCATTGTCTGTGAGGAATGAAAATTTCCTCCCAGTCATAAAACCAGTAGATTTAAAACCAAATCAAAATCTGCCAGCTCTTGAACCTTTTATGAAAAGGAGGAAAATGTTACTTTTGAATTCAGAGGGTGTTGGCATACACTGGGTTTGTTTCTGATTACTTTAAGGTCTAAATATGTTTCCTTTGCTGGTACCCACTTGCTATTTATTTGGCTTTAGTCTTTGATCTCCCTTATGCTGGCACATCATAAAAAACATATTCCTGTTTGAGTTCTATATTATGCAGTTAGTCTCTGCTTGGTATGTTCACCAGGCTGGTTGTACCTACAGAATAAGACTCTCTTTGTTTTTGATAGACTCCAGGTGTTTATCACTATAACTTACTAATGGATTTGACCACAGAATACGCATGCAAGAAGCAAACTGAAAAACTAATGGCAAAATTACTGGTTTGATAATTCAATGGCCTGCTATACCGTAACCACAGGAACCACACACGTGCACGCATGCATGCACACATGCACACAGAGTGAGTTTTGTAAAAGCAGGGATCTTTCGCTTACTGAGTTTTCCTGAGATGGATTTTCTGTTCTGGAAGTTAAGCTTTGCTTCAGATTTATTTGTCACTCTGAGTTTTCTCTGAAAGCTTTCCAAATTTAAGCCCTGCTTATTCAACTCCATGCAATACTGCATTTTAGGAAGGTTCCGCGTCCAGCTGAGGTGCCGCAGTTCCTACAACTCTGCTCCTTCTCCCGTGCAATTCCAAGGAAAGGGATCATTCCCATCAGTCTGCCCAGCACTGGCAGCTCCAGCTAACCTGTTTAATCCACACTGCAACAGCTTGGGGGCTGAAAATGTTCACTGTGGTGTCTTGGGTGAGGAGCCATAGCTTCGTACCGTGTATTAACCCCACTGCTTTGCAATAGCCAAAGATGACTTTTTTTTCCAATTCTGGTGAACCCAACTTTTTCTAATAGGAAATTATAGAAATTCCACTTTAAAAATCCTTATTCTTATACATGCCACCAAATGACAATTGCCTGTTTAAGTGCAGCTATAAACCCAGAAATAATCTGTCGATGAGTTCTTAGGAGGATGAATTTGTAGCAAAATGGCCAAACATACCTACTTGCAAAACCAATGGAGGAGTTTCCTCTGTGGTTCTGCTAGAAATGCAAATGAGTTTTGTGTGCTTTTGTCTTTGGCATATGATGCTTACAGGAACAACAGCTGAACTGCAGGCTGGAGAACACGCTGTGAAGGTCAAATCAGCAGTGGCAACACTGTCCTCTGCCACCCCTGAAGTTAGTACTGATGGTAATGCTAAATATAAGATAAATGTTGCAGGCACTGAATTAGGGTATGGTGTTGAGGCTGAGGAAACCGTTGTTTGTACCTGCTAAGAACCGGATCGCAAGCAGCTGGTTTTGCTGGAGACTCCTGTGCTCTGTCCCGCACTGCTCACAGAGCACAGAGCTGTGTTGGTAAGCCTGTGCCCTCACTGCAGCTTCTTCACCAGCCTCTGTTATCACCTTGGATCACAAGACTGAGTCAGAAACGCCACCCTGTTTCTGAAACAGCACTGGTGTTTCCTGAAAGCTGTGTTGGTATTTTGCACTTTTGAGGTCAGTATCACCATTACAACACTTAAAGATGCCACATAAATTGAATACGCTACATGAGGATGGCATTTTGTCACCAACAGCTCCATGTTAGGGAATTCTCATTGTGCAGCAGTTCTTCACCACTCAAAAGCCAGACAGGAATTCACTACCCTAATCTAATACAAATGAAGACCAACTTCTAGAACTTTCCCCATCAGATTATATAGGCCTTCGGCAATGAAAGCTGATTTAAATTTTTCCTTCAAGCACATTGCACACAAATCATATCCTTTCAGTGCTCAGAATCTTTTCCCTTGTATGCGTCATTTGATGTTTTGAGATTTTAAAAGTAAATCTCAGATTAGTTCATTGATTAAGTTTAATGAGTGAGTTCCTTAAGAAATGCAAAATTTGTCTTGGGTTCGCTTGAACATAGATAGTTTCAAAAATGAAGCTGCACAGATTTGTTCTGTATATGCCTGTACACACACACGTGAAATCACATGCAGGTGAACCTTGCACGAAACTGATTTTAAGCAAGTTAATGTTAATGACCTTGTCATAGTTAGAATTAAGGTTAGGTCTGTAGCTCAGGTCGTTAATAAGTGATTTCACTGTGATATCAGAGGTAACCCAACCATTTCTCACAGATGAATTTTCATTTCATAGTTCTATTGTTTGATGATTTCTGTACCTTAAAAAGTAGGGATGCCTTTTGAGACTAAATGTGATGCTGTATTTACTAGCTTCTTAAAAAAAATGAAATTTTTATCCCAATGTATGCCTATGTACTTTCAATTTTACATTCAGCTTAACGTAGTTGTCTAAGAAGCATAGAAGTGATGAAGTTTAAAAGTGTATAGAGAAGACTCTCAGAATAGATTTATTACACCGAGGCTCAGATTTACCCCATTTATACCTGCTAAATATTAAACACTGATGTTTTGCTATTTTTATCTTTGGCTGCAGGAGAGGTTTCTGTCAGAGGTCAAACATGCTTCTGTGTTGGTTACTTGTGCTGTCGCCATGCTGATGCGGCATTTTAGCTAACACCCATGGGCTTGTCAGGCTATTTCCATTAGGAGGGGAAACTGACGCGGCAATTCAGCGTATTAACAAGGAATGCATGGAAACCCTGTTTTGAGGAGTATAAGGAAAACAAACGACAACAGAGTTTCCTTGCAAACAGTTTGTAGGACTGTCTTTCACAAATGACTATCACAATGCTTTTCTGCCTCTCTCAAACAGTCAGTTTGCCAAAAAGTAGTCTCCTGGTTCCCAAATTATGATTTGATTCTAAGTCTGAGCCCAAGTTTGAGTCCAAGTCCCAGCCCCCTCCTGCAGCATGGCTTTGGTTTTGGACAGGCCCTGGTGATCTTGTCTCAAACAGTGACTGCCATTATTTCCAGCTACTCATATAGAAAATTACTTTAATTCCTTGGACATGTAGGAAGTCAGATTAGCCTCTGGCTCTTCTGTTATCTATAGATCAAGTACAGCTGAAGGCAGCTATTAACATTTGCAAAAGAGTGGAAAAGGGAGGGCCAGGAACCAGGGCAGTGAAGGAAAAGACAAAGAGAAGATAAAGTGGCTTGAGGGAATGGAGAATGACAACAGTTCTTAGGTCCATGTAATAGAAACAAAAATAATGTATAGAAGAAGGCAGAGCTATGAGGCATAAAAGCAAAGAAAAAAGGAGTGCTTACCTGTCTTTTATGTTGCTTTAAAATACTTTTTTTTTTGTGCTTGGGAAGGTAAACTCTTACCCAGAAATGAAAAAACAACAAAAGCAGTTGATTTTATACAACACACTGCTCAGCACTATCAATGCCTGCTTATGTTCCTTCCTACCATGACAGTTTAATTTAAAGGAGAAAATCTAATTTCCTGTGCTGATTATATATCCAGTTAATTCCGAACTCTCATGTAACAGTTAAAATTGCTGACAATTAATAGAGGAGGCACAGCTCTGCTGGTATAGCTTAGACCCATTCTCACTGAATCACTGAATAATTTAGGTTGGAAGGGACCTTGGGAGATCACCTGGTCCAGACCCCCGGCTCAGAGCAGAGCCAACTTAGATCGTGTTGCTTGCGAGTTTGTCCAGTCAAGTTTTGGTATCTCCAGGATCAGAAATCCCACACCCTCTCTGGGCCCCTGTTTCAGCATTTGACCACCCTCATGGTAAAAATATTTTCCTGATATCTAATCAGATTTTTTTTCACATTATAACAAGAGCTGTTTGTCCCCTGCCTTACTGCTGTGCACCTCTGAGGAGAGCCTGGCTCTGTCTTCTCTGCACCCTCCCATTAGGTAGCTGAAGCCAGCAGTAAACGCCCCGCAGCCATCTCCAGGCTGAACAAGCCCACCTCCCTGCCTTTCCTCCCACACCAGGGGCTCCAGCCCTGACCACCCCGGCGGCTCTCCACTGGCCTCGCTCCAGTATGTCAATGTCTTTCTTGCACTGGGGAGCCCATGACTGGACACAGGACTCAACTGTAGGCTATACTGGTGTGAACGTTTCCGTGGAAGGACTTTTGCTGGTATCTAAACTTCCTTGCTCTGGGTGTGAACGCCCTGTTGCGTCCCTACAGGGGACATAATGTATCAGGCTGAGCACCGGTTCCCTCAGGAATGAAGCTCAAGACTTACAGGTTAGATGGATCTGGGGATAGTTCCTGCAGGTACAAAATCTGCTGGTGGCCAATCGGGACAGTGCTCCCTCATATCACAGGGGACAGTAAAGAAGTCAGTGTAGATACAGCCTCTACTAATCAGTGGCGTGCGGACTTTATCCTCTCAGCTTACAAAACAAATCTCAACAAAATTCTTAACTTTAGGCTTCAGAAAACATAGATGTCTTTTCTTTTGGGGCATCATCAATGACAGAGAAACCTAAGTAAAGGAAATGTCTTCCCCTATCTATACCTTGTTCCTACACAGACAGTGTTGTCTGGAAAAATCAAGAAAATGTGTCTCCCATGCTCATTATCCTTAGCATCATACCTGTGCTTAAAGAATCTCAGCATCTGGGTGAGTGGGATATGAAAGTAAAACTTCAGTGCATTAACTGCTGTTACATTTTGTAAGCCTATCCAAAATGCACTATCCAATGGGATCTTCTCCAATAATAAAAATAAAATTTACTGAAGAAGTGCTATTTATTTACCAAATGTATGTCTGTCTTTTGAACCTGTAGTTGATCTGGAGATGCAAATTAATGCCTGGTATTCGACTACTGCTGCAAATTGTGAATACTTGTAACTAAATTTTCCTTATTGGGTATGCATTTTATAAACATCAGCAGACACTTTTTGAAAATGTACTGCTAAATCTCAATAAGGTAGGCACCAGCTAGTCTGTTAAAGACTGAGTGGGTATTTCCCTGAACCAGTTCTCATATTTAAGGATTTTTTTCAATCACTCTGTTCTCTTTAGAGGTAGATCAGACAGAGCATCAGTTATTAGTAGTGTTTCAATAACTAAATGAGGAAAAAGCTTTCTGCTTAGTTTGCAAGGAGAAAAAATACTGTACGTATCATCCAGTTTTATGTATAACAGGCATCATTTACAAGGCAGCATTTACTGCTGGCTACCACTTATACTTGGTTACTTCTCTAAAGCTGCATGACCCTAGGTAATGGTTGTATTTACAGTGGTAAGTGGTATGTGCCCTGCGAGATCTGATATGTACCTCAACATGGCCGTTACATGATCCCGGGGGTTGCCGACTGTGTCAGGTGCTTATCGTTCTTGTTCTTGTTCCTCCTGTCATCTGGAGTAGTAGTTATGGAGACCCTGGAGGCAAATTAGAAAGTAACAGCTTAGCACTTATATCAATGATGCAATCAAACAGAATTATTTAGGTGTCCTGGACAAGGAGAACCCACTCATCCAACTCTTTCTGCAGCACTGATAGAAAAATGTATTTTAGTCATTAAATTTAAGACAAAGAAGTTTTTGGATAGTCTTCTCAAGAACAGAAGACTGTGTCAAAAGCACCATATCATCAAGCCTGTACTCTTGCTTTTTAAATTCCAGTACTCGTGCAGCTTTGGCACTTGCATGTCTTCAGAGTCAATTTTTTAGATGTTGTTGAATATGGGACTTCAGAGAATGAAGTCCTTATGAAAATTTTAGCTGCAAGACCTCACAGAGCAGAAATCCCATCCTTTGAATAAGACTACGGCCTTTATAAGCTCTGGTGGCCCATGTTGGCCAAACACTGACCTTTGGGTACCCTTTGGGTGTAACTTTTGCCTCCAGGCATGCACCCCTTGTTGGGCACTGCAGCTGGGTAGCTCAGGACCTGAACCTGGAGAGACTAGGATGATAGGCAGGGTTTGCTCATCTCTCATGGAGAGGTCACCCACAGTTTGGTTTTAATATTTACTGTTTCTATATTTAGTCTTTACATTTTAAAGCACTTTTAAAGCTGATGATTAAATTGCCACATGTGAGCAACTCAGCTCTTGGACTGAAAAATGGCATCTTGGTATGACAAATATGGTTGGCGATCACTATGTGCAAACCTGAAATACCTCAAGCAGCATAAAAACCAAGCTGGTGCGGGGGAATGGGTTTCATGCGCGGGTGACTAGTGGACTGGCTGCTGCTCTCATTGCCGTCGTAGGCAAAAGGGTGTGAAGTCCTTATTTCACAGAGCTAGAAGCTTGTGTGGTCATGGAAAGTAAACAGCAGAAAACCAAGCTATTTCTAAGGGGGGCAGGGAGCTCATTAGTTTATCCTGAGCCTAACCCTGGTGACCCAGACTGCCTATCCACAGCCTGCTGGCTGTCAGCCCTGTCCGCCTCACCCCTCCCCAGCAGAAACCGCTACCGGCTGCGGCATCAAAGCGCCCTGGGAAGCACCGTCCTTTCCCACTGCCCGCTGCTCCCCTCGTGGCCGGTCAGGAGTGTGCTCAGGAGAGCCCTGGGGTCTCCAGCCCCAGGAGACCCTGCTCCCAGGGTGGCCCTCGGGACTGGTGGGGGGACACATCCTGCCGGGTACCCCAGCGTCAAGCACGCTTCAGCCTTCTGCAGTTTCTCCTCCAAAAAAAACATGCCACTGCTGTGCCGGCTGTCAAATATCTGCAAAGTATCCCGGCCGCTTCTGTAGGGTCTTCCGAGCAGTGAGGGGGGCAGCAGCAAGAGGATGTTTGTTTTAAAAAGTGAAGGGGAAGCAATATTTGGCTGTAAGCGTATCTGGGGGTGGGCAGACTGGTAAAGCGTGCAGGTTGTATTTCTCAGAGTTGAATGGGAACAAGACAGCAGTGGAAACAAAGCACTCTTTAAGGAAATAAAGAGAGAAGTAAAACTGAAAGAGTCCTTAGTGTAGCATTTTGAGTTTATGAGGCGTTTCCTCTTGCTGATGAATATGGATGGCTGAACTTTTCTGCACATTGTTGTTAAAAATGACTGGAGTACAACTACAAATAGCTGTCTGTTCTCCTGTCTGCAAATTCCAAACACAAAAATGCAAAATTTAGCTTTGGGTTCAGTGTCACATCCCCTGTGAAGCCAATGGAAATCGTATCGTTTACACCAACATAAAATGTTACCCACAGTCTGGATTGCTAAACCACTAGGATAAGTAGTGAGAAAACGTATTTATAGACATTTCAATGACATCTAGAAGCCATTTCCCATGGCTGTGTTTCTAAGCATCTTCATTTGCTTATTGTGCACTTTTCTGTAAATACAAGTTTTAGTGGCACAAATCTTTTGTACAGTCAGTTTTAGCAGAGTAGCAGACATTTCTTTTGCATAACAACATATATTTGTCAACTAAATGAAATGATTTTAAGTACATGGAAAAAGAAGTTAAGAATGGTTGAGTCATCTAGGTCAAGAACTGGGGCAACACAGTGGAACCTGGGTGACCAGTTGCTCTACTGAAACCACAAATTTGTGACCATTGAATAAACCTTTGAATATGTGCCAAGAATAAATCCGATTAAATTTGTTGGCCAAGTGGTTCAATACAAATGGATCACCCAGATAAGCTTGGAAATACTAACATTTGATCTATATTTGATCTGTTGATATAAAAAAGGATTTTTATAAAAAGTCAGGATTAATTTGAGAGCTAACTGGGTAAAATTTGGCAATGCATATATTCAGCAGATTAGACAAGGTGATCTAAAAATCTGTTCTGTCTTCAACCCTATGAATCCTTATGTAGATACTTAACATGGCACCCTGGTGCATCAACTTACAACAGTCACCCTTGATCTTCTTTTTGATGACAATAAAATATGTTCTGTGTGTGTCTTATTTTAAAGCATATTTTGTGTTGTTCCTATGGTTCCTTTACTAAGTTGCCTTGGAGAGGCAGACCTTAGGATGAGGTCCAGGGGCTGCCTCAATGCTGCTGAGGGGGACCTGAGGGGCCAAGCTGCAATGATGGGCTCTGCCCACCTCTGCTCAGCTCTGCTGGGTCTGGACAACCCTGCAGATATTGCAGAGGAGAAAGCTCATGAGCATCCTATGCTTGGAGGGCTCCCTGGGCAGACTTGCCCGCTTTTTGAAGAGTTCCCCAGCTTAGGACCCACCATTCAGATCTTCTTTAGCTTAGAGGAAAATACTTTTTAAACTTAAAATTAATTTTAAAATATGAAAGTGTTTAGAGGGCCAAGGCGGGGGGGGAAGGCTGGGCTAGCACAAGCTGGAAATGTCAAACGAAGTGTGCGTTAGGCTGCACTGCTGGATCACTTGGCTATTTAATCCCCAGTTATGGGGCAAGAAATCCCTACGCAACGTGCAAGAGGGTTTGACAGGAAGCGAGACGGGAGAAAATGAATTGTTGTGTCTTGTGATATGCTGTATGCAAAAGTGAGCCAGGGGTGAAAGGGTATGATGACAAAGCTGTTGGCAATTTAAACCTTGGCTCAGGCATAAAATAAATACATTATTCCTGATGGTGAAATTGGATGGTGCTGTCATGGATTCATTTTGTCTTCCTCGTGTTTTTCTAGCCCTTTCTCTTTTGTCTGACCTGTGGCATTCATATCTGCACACCGACGTGTCAAGACGCTCTTTGAACGTGTCAGGTTGTGAGTGCACTTTAATTGCAACCCCGGTTGCATGCATTTTAGCTGAACTCCACATCCAGATCCCATTAAAATCCTCAAATTTCAGAGGGCATTGTATCAGGCCCTCTGCAGATGGCACTGATTGGGTCAGTTCTGGTTTGGGGCATGGTACCGTTTGTGCGCTGGCTTTTATGCTGCTTTAGCGTGCGAAAGTCTCCCCAAACCGGCCAGGAGGGTGGTACGGGCTTTACACATGGGTCCTTAAAATTAGTGAGAGGTAACATGCAGCTTGTAGAGGAAAAAAGTAAAAGCAAC
Source organism: Fulmarus glacialis (assembly GCF_000690835.1). NCBI lineage: Eukaryota > Metazoa > Chordata > Aves > Procellariiformes > Procellariidae > Fulmarus > Fulmarus glacialis. The sequence continues at coordinate 33,345 of NW_009209148.1, forward strand.
CCCAGAAACATCACGGCGATAACTGCCAGAGAGTGGGTGTGTTGGGAACACTACCTTCCTGTCTGTGTCACCTGTATTTTTACATTTTCATGCTTTTTTTTCCCCATGCAGTCTGCTTTCTCTCCTCTTTCCTCTTAGTTTTTACATCTTCTAAAATGACACCTTTTGTCATGCTGTAGATATTAGTGCAGGGAAAATCTCCGACTGCCGGCCTGGCTGCCTCTGCAGCGCCGAAGACGGGGATTTCCTCTGGGTGCAGGAGAGGTAACCTCTGTTTGCACGTGACTCTGCTTGCTCCTAACCTTCCTGCTCCTTTCAAGACGTTTCCTTTTCAGTTTGCACCAGCGGCTGGGGGTAAAATAAAGGGAGCAGGTTGATATTTCCGTTTGGATAAACACCCCCCGCCCCAATTTCATTTGCTTATCTAAGACTTATCTGAAACTTTATGGGCTGGAAGATAGGCTGGAAAATCACAAAATCAGACCTTCTTGGGAGTGCTTTACTGCTTTCTGGGCTTGGTGTGGCTGGACGTACCGCAGGTACAGCTTGTCACTCAGTGTCTTGGTAGCTCTAGCTCCTTACAGGCGTCTTGAGCCTGGCTACGTACGAAAAATTAAATAAATGAAATATTGGTGGAATTCGGTAAGTGCTCTGGAGCGGCCGGCGCTGCCTGCAGCTTTGTGCTTGGCTCGCTGCTTGTTTTCCCGGGAAAGGCTGACCACTCCTTGCTCTCAGGGCACTGCAGAGTGAACGCAGCGCTGCCGGTCGCGATGGGCCCTCGCTGCTGCTCCCGGGACCTGCGCTCTGAGCCAGCCATTTTGAAGCCCAGGTGTAAAATGGTCTCACTCCCCACCCCCCTTTATATTTAAATTCCTTATAAAATATTTGGTGCCAAGAGGTTATTGTGGCTGTGTCTTGGTTTCTTATGGACCTTAATGGAGGGGAAAAAAACCTTTCAGCCCTTTGACTAAAAATATGTGGAATAGGATTAGCCTGCACCTTGTAAAATTTTATTTTAAGAAACTAAGGCCCTGATCCAATCACAATGAGGTCAGTGGGATGCTTTCCACTGATTCAGTGGGCCTTGGATATGGCCCTAAGACATTATTTTCAGTAACAAGGACTGTGAGAAATGTATCTAATATTAGAAATTTATTGTTTATATTCTTTCTATAATTAAAATGGCCAGCTGCTGTAAAAAGTTTTCCTCTGAGCTGAACGTCTGCATGCTAAATTTGAGCCTGAAGCAAAATTAAAGATGTTGACTCTTGGCAACAAAGGCTTTCTGCACAGTGATCTAAGCGGGACGGTTTCTCAGCTATCCTATTCCACAATGCACTGCTGTGAGACATTTGTCCAAGTCCTCCACGGCCTCCTCCACAACTGTGACAGAAGAAGACTGCAGTCAACGAGTAGATTTCGATAAGCTGTTTACATATGACAACATCACGACAGGGACGTATGTGACTGATCTGATCCACGCCTGATTTGTGTTGTTCTTGGACAGACACAACTGAGCCTGCCCTGAAAGTAGTTTCTACTTCTTTGTGGTCCTCATGGCCTGAAACCTTGAAAGACCGAGGCGCTTGCTGTCAACAGCAGCTGTATGGGCAGCCCAGGCCTCCAGACAGATGGAGACTTGCTGGGGAAGCAGCTGTTTGCCAATATATCTTTAGTAAATAAAAGGAACTGCTTGGGCAGACTGAGGCCATTTGTATGCAGGCAACTGACTGAAGTAATTTTTCCTTTTACAGCTACTAAATAATGGGGCAAAATTAGCATCTGTGTCCACCATCCATGTTACCCATGCATTGTTGGACGCTGACTCTAGGCAGGATGCAGCTTGTGGGACTGAGGTACAAGATCCAAACTGGAAGGCATAGAAGAAACGGAGAAAGGCAGGAAAAAGGAACCATTGAGGGATGACCTCCCTTTCGAGGGGTGAGGGTCCTCTGAGAGTGCTGAGGGTCACCCATTCCTCTGCAGGAACCAAAGCGCTCCCAGGGCAGCTTTCAGAGATGGTCAACATGGCTGGGCATCCAAACATATCCAAATGCTGAGCAGCGGCGACAGGGAGTGATGGCTGGGCCACCTCAGAGGGGTTTGGGCAGGGCACAGCCCCATCCTTGGTGCAGGCTGCTGAGTGCTGCCTCGAGGAGCTGAGCAGGGTTTCCCTCCCCAGCCGTGGCCACCGAACACCGCCTTTGGTCTGGACATCAGCAGGGGCAAGAAAAGCCTGTGACGGCGACCGCACCAGCCAGCCATGGGAGCGCTGAGCCAAGAGCTGCCCAGGAGGCGGTGGCCTCCCCTACTGCTGAGCATTCACCTCTTCCAAGCTGCTATTTTATTGTATCCCCCGCCTCCCCTTTCCCTCCTGTAAAGTCACGTCTGTGTAACCCCCTTTGTTTAAACCCCTGCACCTGCCTGGCAAGGCGTTGCTCATTCCCAAGCGCTCCTGGAGAGTTATGAAACTCCTTCCCGAGTTTCTGCATGGGGGGCCTCAGCAAGTGCCATTTAAGCAATGTTCACAGGAAGCTGAATCAGTCCTTCCTGCTGCCCAAGAGGGAAGAAACACTGCAAACACTGATCCTTCTGAAAAGTTAAATTTCAGCCCATCTCAGAGCAATCTGGATAACGTTGGGCAGGAATCATATGTGCTTTATTTCCTTTGTTCATTGAATCCAACTGCATGCTACAGTCAATACTTATGTTAGAACTCTCACTAACATACCAGCTGAAGCCAAATTCTGATCTCACCCCAGTTTCACACCTGAATGACTGCATCTACTGCAGCTTTATTGAAAAATATGGGATCTATTGGGCACACATTGATATCAGTGAGCAGTTACACACACATAGCCAGTCCTATTGGAGTAAGTAATGGCTCACAGATTTGAATGAACTTCAACATTTGGCCGTTAAGGATCCCTTTAACCTCTTTACTCTTTCAGCATATGTTGATTAAGTAATGCTTTGGATATTCTAGAGAGATGGCTTCGTTTTTAATAGATTTCCATTTAAAATGGGACATCTCCTGTATTTGCTTGATCTAGATCACTTTTTATAGTAAATACTTGGTATCCAGAGATTTTTTAAAACTGAATTATTATTACTACAGTGGCATCCAAAGCTTGCTCTGTGCTCCACCAGGACCCCAAAAGCCAGAGCGATAGGGAAGTAGACTCCCTGATAACTATGCCTATTTTACTCATATAAAATCAACAAATGCAAAAATTGACACTAAAGATGAGCAAATCTTATCTGATAGTATTTCACAATAGATATGCTAAGCAATGTTGCACGTAGCTAATGCAACAACGCAGACAGCAATAAATAGGAATGTCTTTCTACTTAGGTTTCCCCTTATTTATCATGCATCAGCGTGCATGGTTATATGCCACATATTGAAAGAGTTTTGCATGCTGTATACAGTCTCAGAGAAATGGATCTTCCCTTCTGATGGAAATATTTGTTGTTGACATTTGAGAAATGGAAATGGAAAGTTTAAACTTAAAATTAGTTTTAAAGTTTTTTTTTAAAAAAGGGTCTTCATTTTGTTCAATGAAGACATGCGGAGTGTTTAACCACCACTCATCTTGGAACAGTTCTTGAGTGATACCAGCACACCACCCTTAGATTCAGGTCAAAGTTGTATGTTTGCTTCAGACGGTGTTGTGTGGGGGCTGTGATGAAGACCCCAGTTCCTCCTCTCTGTTGTTCATCCGGTCCCATATCCCCATCCTTTCCTTGTGCTCACATTACTGCTCATCCAGCCATGCAGTACTGGAGGAGCAAGGCGCAATGAAGGGCTGGGTGAGGGAAAGCTGATTTTCAGCTGGATCAGTTCCCTGATCAGGCTCCCTGCAGAACCAAACAAATTACAGAGAGCCACAAGGGCACAAGTAGCTTTGAGTAGACAAAGAAGGGGGAAGGGACCACCCCACCCACCCCCTTTCAACACAGCTCAGACTTCTGGAATAAAATAATCATGCAACTTCAGCTGCAGTCAAGCAAGCAGAATTACCTGCTGAGGCTTGGTTTGTGGGGGAACAGAAACAATAAAAGTTGAAAGGAAGCTATAGGGTTTGATGAGGTTTGTCTATGTTTGGCAAAGACTTTTTCCTTTCTTAGAGTTTCTTGGAAATGTCTTCAAAACATTCCAGGCTTGGTTTTGTTCCTTAAATACTCTTCAGTGTTTTATTTAAACGGCGAACAGCCAAATTCTTCCCTCAGATATGCATGCAAAAACTCCCACATTAATCAAAAGAGTTGTCTGCACATCTCCTAAGTGCAGGAGGTTTCTTTTTTGGTATGCGCTTTGTTTCCTAAGAAGAAGTAAATTCTGAGCACAAGCTTCCTCCTGTTCACACAGAGAACAAAATTTTGCGTGCTTCCAACATGTATTGGGGACCAGTTGCTCTCACCCTAACAGGGACCACTTACATATTTCATAAGAAGCCCCAGTGGCTACATAAAGACTGCCCACAGAGCGCAGGGTATATCAGGACAGTTAAAATGGGGAGTCCTACCCTCTGATTTATGAGACGTGATGAAGAGGTAGGAAGAGCTGCATGTAAGAATGGGATAAGACATTAATTCACTGAGGAGAAATTGGTACATCATATTTGATTTAAAATGCAGGGACTGAAACACTAATGTAGGTCTTTAACCTCCTTGATAAAACACTAGTGGACTTAAAAATAGGTTTTAAAAACTGAGCTGCTGTTTTGATTTGTAAAACAAGTTAAACCAAACTTGACAATAAGGCATGTGCTTTAGATTTCCCTGGTTTGAGGCACTGTTTACTCTGGCAGATATATCCTTAAGTGAAGCTTTTTTTCCCCCCTCAAAGCTGTTACATGGTAGACTGATGTTGGCTGACCCTGAAGCAAAAATTTGAAAACAGCACATTTATTTTCTTCCTAATGCTAAACACACATGCCATGCAGCATTTTTTGGTCTAGCTGGAAAATCTTCAAATCTGGACTATTTGTCCCTTTTACCCTGACTTTAATGTTTTCATGAATATAAAAATAACATAACGAACTTGGGGGACGGGAGCGTGTGTATTTTACAGCGGGAGTGCAGCCTGTAATTTGCAGGCTGCAGACTGGAACGGGCAGACGGGAAGAGCTAATGGGTCAGCCCCGTCCCGCGCCGTGCCGGTGACAACGGGCTTTCCCGCATGCCTCAGTACCCAGCAAAGCTCCCAGCGTGCTGCCGGCCAACTGGGCGAAATGTGAGCAGAACTGTAAATTCACTTCTCGGTCATTAGCTGCCTTGTAACACAGACATACAAAACCCATTAACCCTTCCACCGCTTAACTGTGTGATGTGGCAGGAGGGGCCAGATGACTTACCATCCTTTTCTCCGGTTGGGAGCAAATGTTTAGCCTGTGGCAAAACTCATGTGGTTGACACTCATCGTTGCTACTACTTGAAAAATCCCTTGGAAAAAAAAAACAGCTGGCAGATCACTGCCTGCAATATTGATGATATTTAAGGACAGCTCTGAAGGAGGATTACTTTTTGGGGCGTAGGTATTGCTAGTTTAGACCCTACGCTACAGAGATTTTGTAGAGGCTGTATGCGATTGCCTCTTTTTTAACAGCTTTCATGTAGATATAAATGAAGCCGACATACCTGTAGAGCCACAGTCAACCTCCGAGACACTGATTTCTCTCTCACTGGAAGCCCATTTACAAGGCCCCCTAAGTCTTCCAGGAGTCAGCCGAGGGTGTCAGGGTGGGTTACCAGAAGAAGGAGCAACATGAGCTTGTTGACTGAAGTTGCCGTTCTTACTCTTCTTGCTAACAGAGTAGCGGTTTGGGTAAAACACTGAGGGTCTGTTCCATGCAATTCTTGAATGGATTTGACTGGATTGGACTTCAGCTAAATGGATTAAATTGTTAAACCAATTTAAGAATGTCCATGTTCAGAGATGAAAGAAGTTGCTTAAACTGGTGCCAATCCTCACATCAGTAAAGAAGGAAAAAAGATTTAAGAAAGAAGGACTTATAAGAGATCATTCCTTTTGAAATTTCTAACTCTTTGCCAATGCTAACTCAAAGGAATGAAAAAAAAATCCTCTGGAGAGATTTTAGCAATTAGTTCCTGTTTGCAAAGAATCTGGGCCTGTGCTGCACTAGGCCGCTTGGCCCAACCATTTTTTTAAATATTTTTTTTCATAAGCTGCACTGCATCTCGTTAGAGATGCCCAGCTGTATTTTTCTCTCTCTTTCACAGCCAGACACATCACTTTTCATCCTGTCCTTTTCATCACCTACTGCTTCTATAGCAAGAAAAGCAAGTGAAAATGTAGCACAAAGAAATCTCTTACGTATTTAGCAGATTTCTCCTGCCGTTTAAGCAGCTGGAAACACAGAGGTTAATGCAGCACCTTGAAACACAATGCTGGTCACCCTTGCTGATATTCTGCAGCCATCAGTGGTGCATGGACCACAGTTCAAGCAGCTCTGTTACATGGTACTCAGGGATCATGGATCCGGTACATGCAATATATTTTTGTATTGTAGAGGGCTGAGCTGACTTTGCCTCCCTCCAAGCTGGTGTATAAGCTAGCTCTAGCCTGGAAATTATATGGCTGCCTTAGTGCAAGCAGCAGAGATAAAGGGAATCACACACTACCATGTTGCTACAGCTTCTAGATTAAGTCAGAGCTACTGTGTTAGAGTGAAATCTGCTAGTCCTCATCTATGTAGACGTATCTCCAGTAAGTTATGGGTGAAACCTCGCAGAGCCCCATAGATCGCTGTGGCTCTGAATAATATGCACACTAAAAGCTATGGGGCCAGTCACATAACCATTCTGTAAGGACTGTAGCTGAGGGGTGTCCACGCATTACTCTTAGAACCACCAGTATCTCATGTTTTTCTCCCATGGGGCTGGCTAGTAGAGGTGCTGATAGGATAGGCGTGCATTTCTGCCCCTCGAAAGAGCTAGCAGGAGGGTTGCAGTCCACTGGGTCAACCATTCTGTAGGAGGGAACCATTGCAGAAGTGCCCTGAGCAGATGAAAGGAGTGTGACCAGTGTGGCTGAACACTTTGCCAGCCTGTGTAGGAAAAAAAACATGGCAAAAGACACTTGCAGTTTTCTACCTTTACATTTTGCAAGGATAAAATGAGGTCGTAGCCCATATACATTACAGATTATGAATAAAAACTTGCCTTTTTTTCTTCTTTCTTTCTTTTTTTTAAGTAGCAAAATTCCCACTGCTGGGCCAGAATTTCAAGGGCTTCAGTAAAAGACTTGCTCTCAAAGGCAACAACTAAACCAATATGTGCCAGTGTCCTTGAATGCAGAGATGTGGCTTCTGAAAACAAGATGTGCATAACAGTACCCTTCTGTTCTGTAGCTTAGCAACTCGGGATGTAAATGGATACTCTTCAAAAGAAGATTTCCCATTTTAATTGGCAAGAACAGAGATCCATGTTAGAAAGTAGATTTTGTGTTCAAAGCTGTCCAGTGGATGCAATTATATTTGTATTAAAGTGCATTTGTTAAGGTTCAGTAAGAATTCACTGTTGGCTCCATTTTTATGTATTTCTGCTGTTACATACATATATACACATATATATCTTCATGTGTGTTTGTGGGTGTGTGTATGTGTGTATACATATAAAAGGTATGTTGCTGTATAAAAATCCTTTTATATTTTGCTATATTATGGGAAGTGTTTCCACACTGAATTTAACTCCTGTCCAAATAACTAGTTTAATTTTAATATTGAGGTTATTTTGTTTTTCATTCACTACATTTACAAATGTGCCATACTAAAGATTTTTTACATCTATATAATTAAAATGGTGCCACCGTTTCATCTGCTGCCAATATAAAATGAACCATTTGCCTATATTTACTGCCTAGTTGACTGATCTCTACACAGCAAAAGCAACAATCTCACTGGCTTCTGCTCTTAATAACACTCCCAGTGAGACCAAATCAAAAGACAAATTTAAATCTCTTTATTGCTGTATCACCTTCTAGTTATTATGTACACAGTCATGATAGCTTATACCTGGAAACAACAACCAAAATAACATTTCCCCCTTGATAATGGCTTTTTAAACAGTTTTCTCATGTCACATTAACACTAAGTGAGGAGCAGAGGAGACTGAAGAAGAGGAGGAGCCTGGAGAGCATGGCGCTGCGTGGGACGGTTAGACAAAGCTCGGAGGAGGGCGCGGGTGAACCGACCTACTGCGAGGCAAGTCGCACCGTGCATGCCTTGGCAGCTGTCTCCAAAAATAATTCCTTGGACCTTCTGGGACGTGCTAAACAGGCTGGAGTTACTACCATTTGTAACAGATGTGTGGGGTATAATCATGTTTGTACTTGATGCCCGAAGAGACCGTCTTACAACACCTTTGGAGCTGCTGCCATCTCGGGCAGGGACTGCTTTTATTAGCAATAAACTGTTTACCAGAAAAGGGTGTTTCAGTCACTCTGTCACCATTAATCTGAGTTTGCTAAAGAGTTTTATTCAAAGAAGTCCTTTGGTATCCAGATTCATGGTACCAACGGTTGGAGAGGTGGTGATTTTTAGGGCAGTTTCCCTTAGCTATGGAGAGCTCCACCACCCCCTGCCTATACACTAGGAGAGGTGGGGTGGGAGATGCTGGTCCCCTTCCTTCAGGGAAAGGCAGGAATCGAGCCCGAGAAGCCCACATGAGTGCCCTGGAGACAAGAGCTCCCACCTTTTTCCCTTGGCACCCCATTTCTGAGGGCTTCCAACCTTACCTATGATCTTTCCTAATATATTCTAGTTTGAAAGCTGCTGCCTTCATCTCTATGCTATTGAGTAAAAAAATAGCACACTTACTTATGCATGGTGCAAAAATATTGCCCTTTATTTCAATTGCCCTGTTTCTGTTCAAAAGGCCTAAACTGGAATGGAAATATTTTGGGTTTTTCAGTCTAGCAAGAACTTCCCAAAAATTAATTTCATTTGGAGGAAAATATTGCCCTTTTTCACTCTCCTCTCCTTTTCGGCAGTGTTTTATTTAGGACTTCAGACAAACAAAAATTCAGTTATTCACTCAGCTCTGTTGAATACCAGGAGACCTCTTCTACCAAGCGGCACAGCTTTATGTCAGTCCTTTGGCTGGTTATCTAAGGTAAGTGTCACTGTATTACCAGTATTTCATGTTTAGTGCTGGTGTTACATATTTTATTCCAAGGGGTTTTCCTTTCCAAAGTAAATGACCAATTTTTAGTTATACTAAACATTTTTAGTTATACTAAAAATCAGTGCATCACCATAGAGCTCAAGCTGGCTCTGAGGTGGAGCCTGGCAGCCCCCTAAGGATCAAGACCAGCACGGCAGCTTAGGAGGGAAGACAAAGGTTGTACCCAGAGGCTGCAGGAGGGACTGGACTGAAAGCACCCTGAGAAGTTTAACACCTCATGGGGTCAAACCTTCTGTTTCATGTATTGTTCTACCTTGTACTGACTCGTAACATGGGGGAATTATGGATTCAAGAGGTGACTTAATTCAGATTTTGATTCGACGGTATGCATTGCTCCTTCTGTTGGAAATTTGTATCAATACATCACCTCCGTTATGCACAATAATGGGAGCCTGCGGCAAGCCCTACATCTCTGGCACTCTCTGCACTGGGTGCTAATTGTCAGAGGGGCTTTGGCTGCTGCTCGCCAGGAGAGACACCTTGCCACAGCCTGGCGATTTCTGCATTAGGCTTGGCATGGGTTCCCGCTGGACTCCTGGCAGCCCCGAGCACCCATCACCGTTTAGCCTTCCCAACTGGGATACTGGCTTCTTCCTCCCGAGGGCTGAGCGTGCATGCATGCGTGCATGTGCACGTGTGTGTGTGTGTGTGCACGTGTGTGTGCATGTGTGTGTGGCTGATGAGCTAGTGCCAATTTTGTCCCTACCTGATTGGGATTGTGTTTGACAGTGATGATCCCCCTTAGTCACTCCAATTTTTCAGGCAGCTTATGGAGTTGGGAAGATTTTAGTCACATCTTTCCTGTTACTGTTATTAATGGTGGAACAATCTAAAACATCTGCTTTCATGCTCCCTTTCTGCATAAAGAGGAGTGATATAGCCTTGTTTGTTAAGGAGTTTATTTGCAGGGGACCGGGCCATTTCTTTCTCTCCTCCTGCCTGAGAGTGATTCACTTATTTATTGTGTTCTTTATAGCATGTTTCTGGCTTCTACCTTCCTTCTTCTGTTAGAAGCCTCTTCAAACACTACGCTGAAACCTTGCACATCATACATCTTAGCAAGTCATAATCACATCTGGTTTAGTGTCATGGCTGGAATCAGCTATTCTTACTGACTTTAGAAGCTGAATATTGATCAGGGTTTAAGACACTGTGAAATAGAGCCCGGATTGAATGGCACCTCTCTAGCCCTTGGTAATTTCAAGGTACCCTCCTGACACAGGTGCAACAGGGGCTGGGACACAACAGCATCTTGGCTGCTTCACACTGAAATAGCCCAACAAGGAGACATTGCATATCTTTGCAGAGAAAAGTAGGGGACATTTAAGGATGTGACTTTGTGAGGACTGATTCCACCTTCTCAAAGGTAGAAAAAGAAAGGTAGAAAAAGCCTTGGTAATAAGAAGTACAGCTAAAATTAAAGAACCATATTCCTCTTTTTCAGGAGAGTAATGGATTCATTGAATAGTATAAGAATGCACACATCCATTGTAAACTAGTGCTGATGATGTTCGCTGATTTTTCATTTATAGGAATAATTCTTTAATCAAAGTGTAATTCTAAAATTATTTTTGACTGTTAAAGTGCATTTTACTGTAATGGATAAGAGAAAATGGAGATTTGTGCACTCCGTTTTTTTGGGAAAGAGCCTGAGCCACAAAGTCTTGATTCACATCCAAGCTTCCCAAGCAGGTGTTGTTCAATAGCTTTGATTCAGTCAAGGGAACAGCTTCTAAGTTCAGACCTTAGTTTCCCTATTAATCAAGGAAAGCGGAAATAGGTCAGCTCTTGGGTCCAGCCCCATTTCTAGTATTAATCCACAGAAGACAAATGTTAATGAGGTGAGAAGTTCACATACAGCTTTTCTGGCAGTGAAGCTAAGTTTGGAGATTATCATTTGGAGACTATCATCAGAGGTAATGATAGACCTCAGCAGATCAGTCCTACCTTGGTCTGCTAATGCAGCTTTTGTAGAGCCGTACCGGAGTTTAGATTATTTCTGTAAACTGGGTTAAAAAAATGCAAAACAATTTAAAAAAACAAGGGAGGGAGTTGCTTGTTATTGTTGTTGTCCCGTTTTTCCATGGCTGGTGGAGTCACTTTGTCTCTGCTGCACGAGAAGAGCTCACAGAGAATCAGTTGCCATTTTCAGTTGTGTTTTGTGCTGCTACCTTGGATTATAAACCTCTCTACAGCTTCAGTCATAGCAGGTTAAGATAATATCAGAAGTCCAGTTTTGCTGTAGACAAATCCTTGGTCTGCTGCATGCAAAAAAAAAAATCCATCTAGGAGGAAAATTCATTGGATTCTGTTAGGATAAATTAACATGACAATATTTCTCTTTCATTTATCTCTAGTTTGTGTTAGTCTTTTCTGAAAAAAAGCAGTTTGATACTTCCCAGCAGGGAACTTTTGTGCTAGAGATTTCCTTTGTCTATTCCACCAGTTGCATCAGATAAAAATTAAGTGAAACATGACGTACTGACAGTGAGACCAGCAGACAGAAATTTGGCTGGGTCTTCAGTTGCACTTGAATTTCTGCTAAACATGTCATGAATTGTGGCAGCTGGGGGAGGTTAGTAAAATAAAAATAAAAATTGAAAAAAAAAACCAAATAGAAACCTCAGAGAATTAAAGCTTCTCAGTTCTGATTTCATCAGGAAAGCAGAGCTGCTAACAGTTTCTTACTGTTATCAGTATGTTAATTTGCCTTTGACTTTTTCTACTGAATAAAAACCACAAAAGTGCTGTTTAAATTCTTAGTGTGAATGTTTCATTATTGGTATTTATTTTACCTTGCTTTACATAAGATACCTTAAATCATAATGATCCATCTCCTTACTATGGTACTGGTTACCATGACTCCAATCTTACACCCATTTACGGCTGAAAATAACTGAGTTCAGTAGGCTTATTTGCATGTGCCAAGTTCCTCACAGGCACATGGTTTTGCAGCGAGGGCAAAGGTTTTCAAAAGCAGTGCTGAAAGTCTGCCTTTTCCCGCGGTGAACCCCCACCCTGCTGCCTATCGAGCCCTCCCAAATCCTCCCTTTCTCTGTCATCTCCTCTGCTTTGGTCATGATCCTGAGGCTGCTCTAGAAGAAACATAGAGAGAAGAAACATGTTAACTCTAATCCTATACTAGTATGTTACACCATAGATGCCTGTAGCATCATGGCATATCAGGTCTGCAGCATTGTGCCCTAGTTAAGCCCGTCAGCTATTTCCCCGGCAAACCACCCTGTTTGGATGTGGCTGTGCCGCTGAGAGCTGAAGGTCCCCCTGGAATGCATTTGAAAGGCGTGCGGTTACGATTTGTTTGACATTATGACAAATCCCAGCTGCACAGCTGGCTGTAGGATTGCGCTGAAGGCAGAGGTTTTCCTGGTCTCTGGCTTTGCAAGGTTACTGGGGAGGGCTATAGTAACATAATTCTACTTTGCTCCATATTTTTCCCATATTAAAAAAAAAAAATCATATGTAAAAGTGCCCTTCCCACATGTATAAGGACTTCTGAACTCCTGCTGCGCTCAGGATAATTGTTCTCAACTTGTATTTAATTTTAAAGCTTGCTACTTCTATTTCAGACCAAAGAGGGACTTGTCAGCCATTTCCAATTACAGTAGTTTGCCTAAAAAAAGACATATTTCTACTTACAAACCTCTCCTTGTCTGTGTGTCTGTACCCATCCAAGTACACATAGGGCTGAGAATAAGCGGACAGTGACATTGTCCAGCTTCGGCTCAATGTCCAGATGGAGATCGGTGACGAGTGGTGTCCTGCAGAGGCCCGTATTGGGACCGGTACTGTTTAATATCTTCATCAATGACACAGACAGTGGGATTGAGTGCACCCTCAGCAAGTTTGCAGATGACACCAAGCTGAGTGGTGTGGTCGACACATCTCATCGTGAGGGTCGGGATGCCATCCAGAGGGACCTGGACAAGCTCAAGAAGTGGGCCCGTGTGAACCTCATGAGGTTCAACAAGGCCTAGCGCAAGGTCCTGCACCTGGGTCAGGGCAACCCCCGGCATCAATACAGGCTGGGGGGTGAAGGGATTGAGAGCAGCCCTGCTGAGAAAGACTTGGGGGTACTGGTGGATGAAAAGCTGGACCTGAACCGACAATGTGCACTCGCAGCCCAGAAGGCCAACCGTACCCTGGGCTGCATCAAAAGAAGCGTGGCCAGCAGGTCGAGGGAGGTGATTCTGCCCCTCTCCTCTGCTCTGGTGAGACCCCACCTGGAGTACTGCGTCCAGCTCTGGAGTCCTCAGCACAGGAAAGACATGGACCTGTTGGAGCGGGTCCAGAGGAGGGCCACAGAAATGATCAGAGGGTGTAACGCCTTTCCTATGAAGAAAGGCTGAGAGAGTTGGGGTTGTTCAGCCTGGAGAAGGGAAGGCTTCGGGGAGATCTTATTGCAGCCTTTCAGTACTTAAAGGGGGCTTATAAGAAAGACGGTGGCAAACTTTTTAGCAGGGCCTGTTGTGACAGGACAAGGGGTAATAGTTTTAAACTAAAAGAGGGTGGATTTAGACTAGATATAAGGAAGAAATTTTTTACAATGAGGGTGGTGAAACACTGGACCAGGTTGCCCAGAGAGGTGGTAGATGCCCCATCCCTGGAACCATTCAAGGTCAGGTTGGACGGGGCTCTGAGCAACCTGATATCTAGTTGAAGATGTCCCTGCTCACTGCAGGGGGATTGGACTAGATGACCTTTAAAGATCCCTTCCAACCCAAACTATTCTATGATTCTGTGATTGTTACATATTTATTTTGTAAGGTTATACAAAATGCTCTGCATTTAACTGAGGTAGGTCACCACATGAATTTGCAACCGGTTTTACAGGCCATATGCCTTGAAAGGCCTGTGCTTTCCAGGCAAATGTCACGGCAAGAGGGGCATGGCTGGCAGGGGCACAGATCAGCTTGTTGCTTGCGTGCTGCACCAGCTCTGCCCAGGCCCTTCCAGTCCTTCAGACAGCACACACTGCCTGCAGGTGTGCGGGGCTGAGCCTTGGGATGCTCTGGAGCATCTTGATGGGGAGAGTCTGTGGACAAATGAATCCAATGTAGAAACAAGACGGGATTTTTAGGGGAGGTGGAAATGGACCACTGAAACAAGCTATTAAGGGAAAGAAGTTTGCTATCTCACCAACTTTGGATTAAGCCTGGATTTCTTTCTGAGAGATGTATAATATTCATACTCAGGTTACTGAGTTCAAGTCAGAGGTAGGCAGTAAAATTTTGAGGCCATTTTTAGGCAAGAAGTCAAGTAGATATCTAATGACCCCTTTTAGTCTTAAACTCAAGGGATCTATGAGGAAACATCAAAGTGCTTGGAGTGAAACTGCAAAAGCTTCACTGCACGTGGGAAGACCTGAGAAAGGCTAAGGAGACAGGCCCTGATCCTACAGCCCAGTTTGCGAGCAGGGATGTCCATCTCCGGAGTGGATGTCCATTTCTGGAGTGGACTTACTACCTCTGTTTAGCTCAGGGAGTCACTAAAAGAAATAATCAGAAGATCGGGGTTGTTGGATAGTGTGTTTTTCTACAAGGAATCAGCTTTTAGTAAAGCCCCGTTCTTTTTCATAGGGTCTTTGAAAAATTGGCAATATGCTCCCAAGCGTAAGATTCTTGAAGTCTTATAAACTGGCTGGCCTCTCCTAGGCCATTTTTTTCTCTCAACGAGCTTCAGTTTTGCTTTTGCCGCTAGCTCGTGGTTCTCAGATGTGATGGGGAATGGGAGGGACTACCAGAGAGGAAGTTTAAAGTAATTTTCATTTATAAAGAAAACCTCCTGGGGAGGTTTCACTTTGGGCTGGAGCCAACTCTTTGTTCACCTGCAGAGCCATGAGGGGGCTGGGACGTACACAGCTCACCGCCACCGCTGCTTTCTCTCGATCCTGGGCTGCTTCGCAGGTCCTGTCGTAGCTGAAAGAGCCAAGAGGCCTCGCTGGGCTGTGAAATGATCCACAGCACTCCCCCAAATCCCTGCCCTGCTGCAAGACCCCCTTCCCGTGCCTGACACTCCTCACTGCCCCAGTGGCACACACTGTGCCGCGCCAGCCAGGCTGCGGGAGGTGGCCGGGCATGCTGCGGCACGCACTGGCATGGCATGGCGACGCGTCTAGGGATGCTGCGTGTCACACCTCAGCCGTATTGCATCACAGGCGAGGCTAGGTTTTGTTTTAGAAAACAATGGCTCTAAATACTGCCAAGAAGTTGATGATTTTCTAGGTCTGCCCATGGGTGTCTGGATGGAGAGCGTTACTTTTTGGACTGCTGTTCGGGAGGGGGGGAAACCTGCCCTACAATAAAAACGTTTGTTCAAGCAGTGCTTTTACTGGTAGATTACATCTCAGCGGAGCCATGAGGACTGATTCTGGCTGCCTGAAGGCCTCCCTTGTAGCAATATATCTATTCTGAGCATACACAAGTCTCATTAGCATTAATAAATTGGCGCTGAGGGGATTTTATAACATCTCTATGGCTGGCTGTCTCAGTTCCCTGTGGCCAGTTCAGTTTCAGACAGGGGTCTGTGAGTAGTTTTTAAAGGGCCAGACTGGGAAAAAAATCAAGATAAGGAAAATGAGGAGCAGAGCTTAATGGAGGCGTGACAGGGAAAGGCAGGGTGTCTTTTCGCTGTCTCAGCCCCATTTTCTGCTTGTTAGATAAATATGTGAGCGTCTCTTTCCAAGTCCCCAAGTGCCATTACCCTGCCTCTCTCTAGCTACCTGTGTAAGGGGTGGGAAGGGGAAGGGTGTGCTGGTGCTGCCCATTGCCCTGCTTGTATCTCCCCACTTTCTCTTCATCTAACCTAGAGCTGTCCCCTGCCTATAGCACGTCTCTGACTGTCAGACTATGTAACTCTCTGCTCCCGCTCCCCATCTCTGTTGCATGTAGCTCCCTTCACTCCCCAGGCTTGCTCTGGTTCCCCTCCCAAGGGCTCACACGCTCTTTCCCACTCCCCTAGAGTTCATTTTGTTTTCCCAGCAGCAGCAGAGAACTACATATTTCACCTTTCCCCAGTGTGGCTGTGATCCTCTCACATTCTCCCTGCTTTGCTTGTTTTCTCCACCATGCAAACACCCCTTGCCCTTCCCCTTAAATGCCCAAGATCCTAAACCCCTGCAACTCACTCTCCTCATATTGCACAGCAGGGTAATCCCTCCCAAACTTTGGTTTAGGGACTTGAGCATGTCTATGTCTATGCAATAACAAGACAGCTTTATGCTCTGAGGCAAACTAATATGGAACTAATATGGAACGGCATTCTTAACACAGAGAGCGCTGTGAAAATTAGATGGGCAGTGCACCGTTTTCCAGGTTAGAACAGAAGAGATGTATTAGTTGCATCCATATGAGCACTTCTGACTCTGGTTGTTTGGAGTCATGTCTGACCCCAAATGTACTACTCGGGTGGGATAAGGAAAACAAATCCTGCAATTTCTCAAGTTTTCTCTAGCTAGTGATATTATAATACCTTATACTGCTGCTAGCAGTAGAGTAATTTTCAGACTTACCCAGCTGCAGGACAGTATTCTGGCAAGTTCCTGTTGTCGTCTTTCACAGCAGCATTCAAGCACCTTGGCAAAAGCCAGTCAAACAAAGTCCATTTTGAGGCTCAGCCCAGAGACTAGCACATAGGCAGAATAAAGCAGTGAAGAATAAACCTCACCAAGATCTGCATTTGGAGTGGAAAAGCACTTAGGCTAACAAGCAGGAAATGTCAAGCAGAGGCTCTTGGGAACAAAGTGCTTTTCTCCACTCAGTTTGCATGGCAAGGAACCTTCTTGTGTAATTAACGCCAAAACACCTCCTTTCTCACAGAAAGCATGGAGATACAGCAGATGGGCCACCTTTCACAAGAGAACATCACGGTGAAGGCAAATGGGATCCTGGCTTCTGGAGATTGATTTGAATCCAGGTCCTCCATATGCCAGGAGAGCGGACCAGCCATCAGCCATGGCACACACACCAGTGGGTGTATCTCCTCGCAGTTTGTCTAAGCCATTGTATAAGCCAATTGGGCTGCAGAGAACATCAAGATGATATTGGGCCCTAAGGATGAAGGGCAGAGCATGTGCCTGCCAGTAGCAGTGCAGGCACCAAAGAATTTAAAATTTGAGCCTCATCCTTCCAGCATGAGGAGGCAGCTGAATGTGACTTAGAGGCACTCCGCCGTGAATTTAGTTAGTTTAATATTTCATGGAGATTGTGAAATTCTTTAATACAAGATAAATAGTTTAGAAGGATTCAAAAAAAGAAATGAGATTTCTAGAGTTAATGGGAATATCCAGTTCAAATAATACAAAATCTCAATGAAGAAAGAGCTTTGGAAGTTTCATCTATGCAGTCAAACTCCAGGACCTGGAGGAAACTTCTCCGTTAGGTGGGCCACCCCACAGATGCCCACCCAAGCTGGTACTGGTTGGTACCACAGGAGAGACAGGAGACAGGATTTCCTGATCTCACCCAGTCTGGCTGAATTGCCTTGTAGCAATTCGAAAAACACCAAAAAGGTAATATATTTTCTGCCAATTCTTTTCCTCGGTCCAAAGTAGAAACCAACTAGGAAAATATGTTTAACATCAGACATACTTTTTCCCTGCATATGAAGAAATCCAGAAGATGAGTGTTTCATTATAAAAATATTTCATACTTAAGAGATACTGTCTGTATGTCCTTGGTTGGGTAGCAGAGTAAACAGTTGCATAAAAGTGAAAGGATTTAAGATGTGTTAAAAGGGAGTTCATTTTAGCTGCACTGTAACTACAGTAACATACCTATTTTTTTTCTTAGCCATGCCAATCTTGTATGAACACTCTCCCTTCCTGTTACTCTTTCACATTGCCTGGATAGGAAATCAAATGCAACGGAGATGGGTGAGACCAGAAAAGTTTCAGATTTTATTGAACTTTGAGGGTTTCTGGAGCCAGTGGCTTGCAGAGGTATCACTCTGTGGAGGATTTAATCTGTAGCTCAGTGATTAGCAAGTGAAGGATGGACCGTGTGAATGGACGTGAACGAAGAAGAACAACTACATTTGGGCCCAGTTTTGTCTGTTGTAACACAGGAATAATTTGCAGCTTGAACCACGTTTGACTCGTGTGTGGAGAACACGGCACTTTTTGAAAGAAACGCAGCTTTGCTGACTCCTGTGTTTGGAAATTACCTTTTCGATTACTCAAACAGGAAAGGATAAACACTGGAAACGTTATTAATAAAACATTAAAACCCCCCAAAACCCCAGCTCCTAATTCAGCAGAGGTCAGACAATAAAGTTTACAATCACGCACACCACGCTGCTGGGCGCTCAGAGCCAGCACACTAGTGACTGGCCAGATTAGTTAATCTTCCTCAGCTTCGTCTTGGGCCCTATAACTACTGCGGCAGGTCATTAACCAGCTGGTGAAGCCCCGGCACATCGTACATTTATTCCCAAACCTTAGCAGCCGTTGTTGAGTCCAGGAGCCTTAAAGAGGTATTTCTGATGTTAGCTGACAGAATGATAATTTATGCTCGCTGTAATTCAAAGGGATTCCAAGGCAACTGTAAACTAATGAAACCTGAATAGCTTTCCCGGAGAAGGTTCCTTATTTAATCGGTTGAATAAGAATGGAAATATGTAAAATGGGCAGTTGTTCTTTCTTTTAAAAAATACGTCCTTTTTGTGAAAAGGGAGATAAATGAGATCATGTTGTGTTAGAGGAAAGAAATGTAGAAAAATGTTTGACTAATGCAAAATGTTTATTCTCCCCACGTTTCTTGATTTTTTTTTAACTTTGCTGTTCATCACTGCCAAAAGTAAAAAAAGAAGAACGCAATGTCTAGTAAGTTTGGTAACCTAGTAGAGGTACTGCTTTCAGCCAGGGTTTTCTTTTTCTTTCCTTTTTCTTTTTTTTCTTTTTTTTTTTTTTTTTTAATCTCAAATGAAAGGCTCTCTTTAATCAGATAATTGACTGGCTGGTAATTTTAGCCTTTTGTGACACACCAGTTGGCAGGTACAGTGGTACATAACCATGAGCCTTTTCCTACAGCCTTCCCTCCCTCTGGGACACTCACAGACGTGCCTCTGTCTTATCAGTCCCAGGGGACCGTTCCCAAACATTTTGCAATGAGAATGCAAAGGAGGGGCCTTTTCCCTCCCACAACAGAGGGCCAGCTGTCGGAGGTAACGACTGCCGGTGGACACGCAGATGGCACTAGGGGTGCTGCCTCAGCCCACCGCGCACCTGAAGAAAGGGGGCGGCCATTGCACAGCTGTTCCCCTAGGGGCCACGCTCTGGCCCCTGTCCCGGGGCTTGGGGTCCTTGCCAGGCTTGGGGGGGGCTCAGTGGCGGCAGACACGGATGTCCCCAGAGCGTGCCACGCTGGTGAAGAAGGCACGGAGATGGTCCTTTGCAGTTACTGCCTGCTCCTTGCTCTTCCCCCTCCTCTGCTCATTGCTTTCAATGGCATCCAGGAGTGAAACGTAACTTGCTGCATGACTGACAGCGCCCTGCAAGCTCCTTGGCAAACCTCGGGCCTTATTTTGAAAGGCCCCTAAAAGAAAAAGGATTGTGTGCTCTGTGAATGTGAGGCTGCTGAACCGCTGCAAACCTCAAGGTGCCCACCGAGTGAATAAATGAGAATAACATCCTTGGGGACCTCGGGGATCGGTTTACTCTGAAAATCCTCAGCCTCACAAAGGGTCAGAGTCACAAGGTAAATGAAAATGGCTGGGAGGGGACTTTGATGGCCGAAACACTGTAACTGTAGAGGACTTGAAAGAAAACTGTATTTTTTAAAAAGTGAGAGAAGGGAGGGAGCAAACAGGGGGAGAAGATGGCGGGGAGGGGGACTTCAGCCTGTAGCCTCACCAGGAGGGGAGGGGGGGAATGGGAAGAGAACAGAAAGACACCTCTCCACAGCGATCTTTAAAATATTGCTATTTAGGGCACGGGCAGTGGCTGTAGCAAGGGAGAGCATCTCCCCTGCCTGCTGCCTCAGTGTGACCAAGGTGTTTCATTTGGGCAGCCGGCAGCTCGCAGGGCACAGAGGGCTGAGCAAATGGCACTAGGGGCATTGTTGCACCGGGCCCTGAGAAGCTGAAAAGCACAGCACCCAAATCTTAAGATAGTTTGGGCGTTTCAGTTAACAAATGCCCATGTAAGTTAACGAGGAGGCATTCAAGAAGGGCATTTTGGAAACAGCCTTGCACTGGTACGGAAGGCAAATGATGTGAATGTGTGCGCTTGCCTTGTGTCTGTTTAAGATTTGCTGTGTAAGTGTCGGTAAGTCGCATAAGGCCAGATCCAAGTTAACATCTTGAGACCAGTGGGAATTAGACACCTAAACACTTCAGTCTCGAAATCTCTGGCTCTTGTTGGTCTCATCTCTTTACCTTTAGTTCTCTGAGCAGCTCCATTAATACTGACAGTAGTAAAGTTAAACACATTCCCAAACATTTGCAGGATCAGGATGTAAGTGACTCAGAGCAGCCGCAGTTTCTTATTAGGTGTTTGTATAGTGCCTGGCATCTGGGCCCCATCTCAGTTGGAATTACTGTAATTCAAGCCCTAGTAATTACAAAAATAGGTTAAATACCGAATTATAACATTTTTCTGTCAGATTCTCTTCTGCTGGTTAAATATTTTTTTAAGTCCTTTAATTCAAGATGCCCAGCTGACAAGTGCATAGTTTTGGTCAGAGAGTGTTCCTTTCTCAGTGATGTACCTTAACTAAGGGAGAAGCTGTATGTGCAGCTGAACTCATCTTTACTCTCACACGGTAAAGATGATACCTGTAGGCCACTGAGAGAGTTAGAGGCATTCCTCCCTGCTCTGCTGGTGGTAAAGACTCTGCTATCTCCAGATAGTTTCCTTTTGCAAATAGTTATTCTTATCTGTAATGGAGGGTGGGAAAAAGAATATCCTACCGAAAACTAAGAGAAATTCAAGCTTGCTGCATTTAGGCATTCAGATCAAGATCCATACTCTATGAAAAAGAGTCTTGCCTTTAACTTCCACTAGGCTTCATGTCATCATATAGACTCCATGCCTTGTAACTGAGTTAAACTCTGTTATTTATGACACAATTTTGGGCCTAGGAATGTTAGTACCCCATGCCAGTGCACAAAATAACAGTGGACAGAGAACATGCAGGATCCTATTTCATGTTTCCTACATGCCAGCTGCAATATTGTTCCTCTGAACAACTCTCTCCTGCCTTAGGATCCAGGTGGGGAAGGACCTGTCAGCCCCAGAGAGCATCATAGGCTCTTGTCCATCTCTGCTGGTGTTTTTTAGGGTGAAAACAAGAGGGTTTAGCTCACCAGTAGTATAGGCCAGTGAGTAGCTAGGTCCTTCATCTGAAAGTAGAGATAAAACTTATTTCAAACAGTTTGGTTTTGTGTAGCATGGGTTGCTAATAGAGTTGATGGGACTGCAGAGGAAGTAAAATGGCATCCACAAGGGCAAACACTAATAAGAGATTTTTGCAAACCAGAAACCTTTGAGGCTTTTCTAAAGCTTTTTTTTCATCAGGTTCAGAAAACAGCATTTATGCCTAAATCCTTGTACTAGGCAGAATAGAGACATCACTGGCTTGTGATCCAGTTCCTGTGTCAACCACTAACAGTTTCAGGGGGACTCATTTAACCTCTCTGCACCTCAGTTTCATCTTCATAGTGCAGAAACAGAAGCACTGGTTTAATCCTACACACTGTGCAAAAGAGGTACAAGTAAACTGTAGAAATCTTGTTTTGGCAGATAGATTAATGGAGAAAATGACTTTGTTACAGAGCTTATCAATGAAGAAGGTATTTGATCGTTTATTTTTAAACAGAAGCAGGTAGTTCACAAAACTCCAGTCAGGTTTTCTAATAGGGCTGGGTCCCTAACCCAGGGTTCGGGCTCCCTTGTGGATTCTCTGAGGTCTAATAAGGAGCAAGGTCATGCTGCAGCTTGCCCAGAGTGTGAGCATTAATGGGATTTCCTTTTAGCCTGCCACCTGTTTTCCCATGCCAGTGGGAGCTTTGCAATCTTTGAGATGTCTACCACCTTTGTCAAATTCAGCGGAAATAGGGCAAAGGGTTCAGAAGTTACTGGTGTATCTTGTGTTGGTATAAGACTCGTTTCCTTAGGAAATCAGTCTGAGAAAGCAGTTTGGTTCAGAGTACACTCACGGCTATAACATGCCATAATTCGCTGTAGCTGTGAGCATCATTGTATAAATGAACACACATGCACACACATTTCCTAATGCCTAGCGGAAGCAATAAGCAGAACCAATCAAGTATATGTAATTGTGTTTATTTTTCACAAATGTCTTTTTAAAAAGGATTCTCTTAAACCAAACATTTGAGGAATGGCCCAAATTGGGATTTATCTCAATTATGTGTGTGGAGAATTATACGATAGACACGTTTTTCCAGGAGAAAAAACTGAAATGGCACATGGAGTTCATTAAAATTGAGTTAATGGTTTCAATCACGTTTCTAATAGTGTAGAATAGCTAGCCAGCAATGTGGGCTGGGAGTAAATCTGTGTGATACCTACTGAAACATATGTGCTTTTCTTTTCCCTCACCACGATGGGCAAACTGTCTGTTCCTGAAATGCTTTATTTTTACAAACGTGAATGAGGAGAAATGTGAATGATTAAAAAGAATAAACATGATTAGTCTGTATAAAATCTTGCTGTATATGGGTTCAGACAGATAGGGACAAAGAGGCCTGTACCTGCTGTAGGGTGGACAGTTCATGGTTGTCTACAATGCAGTCATATGTAAGGACAGCATTAGGGCAATACAGGTCATATTTCTTTTATAAAGTGCCAACTTGTTCTTAGCCTCAAGCAGACAAAAAGCAGAGCGGCACAGCTTAACTTATTAATGCAGTTGGTGCCAACATTTACTTTAAAGAACTCCTTATTTTCCCAATTCCTACAATGATCTTTTTTAAAAGTATACGTCAAGCAGTTTTCAATATTTCAGTTGTCTTCGGGACTGTGAGGTTTTTGTTAACGTGGGGGCAGGGAGCAGCTGCCCCGCTTACAGCCCCCTTCAGGCTATCTTTATTTTTGCTCGGTAACCTTTGCAAATGCGGCTCTCTTTATTTTGCTTTCCCAGTGTTTCCCAGCAGCAAAACTTTGGAGTCCCCTCCAGATAATTTGCTCGGGAGCCAGAGAAGCGCTTTTCATCCAGCGCTGTGGATTTAAGTTCAGCCTTCAGAGGGCAGCCCAAGGCAGCAGACAGC